>NW_019213990.1:5032-55144 GCF_002532875.2 Varroa jacobsoni | reverse complement strand
GAACTAATAATATATTCCGAACTATGCAGGCCCAAGCAGAAGTGTCTTGCTAGTTACTATGAACAGGTGCAACGGCGTTTGAACAATTAGGTCTTCGCGGCCATTTGAAATATTTCACCAGCCGTCTTGCCCCTAGCAACTGGTCATTCTACGCTCACCTTAACCTACTCAAGAGTCCTAAGTAGAAATTCAATAGCGCGGGCCACTGACGACAAACATTAATGAAACTATTCAAATACATACACCTGTTCCTTCCGTACTCCGCTTTGCCTCGCTATCCATTCGTCGTGGCCATATAGCATCGTATCTACAATAATTTTAGATCGGCTCCATATTCCTTCTATATGGTCGTCTCTCATTCGTAACTCTCGAAAGCTGGTCGGGTTGGGAGACATTGGGTTGGGACACTAACGGCACTCGGTTGATGGAACGGCACAAGCGACCTGCATTGCAATTAGTTCGCTGACAATCCTCTATTAGTTGTATTGGCCCTGGGTCGAGTCGACACTGTGCGCTCTGGTGCAATACATTAGCCGGAGCTCACATTCTGTCGTTAGTGGGAACTTCGCAGAAGCATCGTCGATCGAGCTCTAACCTATCGGCGTCATAAGCAGTTGACACTGGCTTAAGAGAAGAGCGTACGCATATACAGAACATGTATCGTTCTACCTGTTCGTTGGCGCATTTGATGTCCGAGCCGCTGGGGACAGGGGATCAGATCGTGAGAGGGGCCGATCTGACGAACTTGTAACAGAACAGGTAGCGATTCCGTCCGTCACAGCCGCTGATGCGAGTGATTAGAATTTGCTTTCTCTCTCTGATCGCTGATCTGCTAACAACAAACATTCGGCGACTGACCCCTTTACCCTTACCAAATGGTTCTGAAGGGCCCATCAAGCTCATCAATTCAGCTATTAATATGAACAGCAATATGGATGAACGTCCCATGACCGCATATGACAGCAAGGCTGGCGAGTAAACGTGATTAGAGCAGGTAATATTAAAGGGAAATAGGAAAAAGGATGTGGGCGCTAACGAGTTCTGCTGTAAATTCGTAGAAGGCAGAGCGACACGTTACTTGGTTTGGTCGAATCTACCGGAGATAGGCAGCAAATAAGGTACAATTCTACGTATTTGGTTTATTTTAGAAGATCTATTGTTTAGAATCTATATCTACGGTAGTTCGATAGGAAAAATTGTACAGTACACTGTGTATATTCAGTTTACGTAGTTGTACATAGTGGATAAAGACGCTTATTTGGACATATTCGTGATTACAGTTGAATGCCGGATGTATAACTCTTTTCGACCCATTTCGACGGAATCATTGAAAAAAAAAGTCATAATATAAGCATCATTGCAAAACTTACAGTAATACTAGTGATAAAGCTATCATGCTTCCTTACATCCCCTTATGTTAAATATAAGTGCTCCGTGAAAGGTATACCTTCAAGGACAGCAGTTATATAGAAATATAATGTATCATTACGTTGCCTCAATAACGAAAAGGCACTGAAGTACGCTAATTATAGCAAAAGTAATTCACTCAATTATCCCTAGTTTGAAGAATTGCGTAAACATAGATCATGTACAGCGTCACCGGCATCCACAGTGATCATCGCAAGGCACTGAATTTGGCTTAATTTTGTCCGCCGTCTGCCACTCTCTTGAATCTATCTGCCCGTCTGTACGTGTCTTCGGTCCATCGCAACGGACCGCCACCATAAGCGTTTCTGTCTATTTTTTCATTTGGTCGTAGTCTTCCTCAGTCGCTCTTCTTTTTCACCAATTCTTCTGCCGTTTGCCTCTAGGCAAAATCAGCAAAGAGCAAAGGGAGCTGGAGACGGCGAGCCACTGCTGCTGCCGCCACCCGTTTGTGTATTGTTGAATGCAACACAGACAGCTTCGTTCCACCCCGGATAGGACTGGATAAGCGAAACACGTTTATTCCCATACGTATACGTAAACGTGGCGCGGCCTTCCTGCCTGCGAGCTTTTCGCGTTTCGGTCCTCGGCGTTTCAAGCAGTATCAAAAAGGTGCTTGTTTTGTTTGGGACTCGCCCGAACGCCCTGTAGGAGAATACGCTTAAACAGACACACACCGAGGCATACACGGAGAACGTAACGACGACGGCGACGGCGACGGCGGAAAAAAATAGCAGCAGCAGCAGCAGCAGCAGCAGAGAAGCGCGATAAACGACATCAAGAATCGTTAGCAGAGCTTCGACATAAATGCTTTGTCGGTAGCTTTCTGTGCTGTTGTTGTTGGTAAGTTGAACTTCGCCCGCGTAATGTTAATGCACAGTTAATGTGCCCGCCCCGTTCCGGTAAGCCAAGCTCGGCAACAAGAAATACGATGAGCAACATGACGAAACGGGATGCAGTTTGTCTTCTGGCTAGACTGACGGACAAGGGAAAGTTTAGAGATTTCGTGAACTTACTGTCGCCATCTGGCACAGTATAATAGCAACGTGAGATATTCTGGCGGAACAAAAATTTAACTGAATAAAGGCTACCTCTGTATACTGATCTGTTATGCGGTGAGTTGCTAGATTCTGGCGTCCTTTTTTCTGGCTGCGATAGGATAGGATAGGATAGGATAGGATAGGACTCATCTATTCACACAAGGAAATATGATCGTTTCTTATAGGTACATTTTTTGAGATAGTTATTACCAGTAAGTTTTCAAAGCTCTCCTTATTAAGTTGCTGATTTTTCGTCGCTAACGACCATAGATTTGAAGCACAACTTAAGTTACCAGTTCTACTCCAAATGTGATTTGACCTGTTCTCGTATTACATTGTATAGCACGCCGTGAGCACTTGTCGATCAAATCTGTTTGCACTTTTGAGATAAGTCCATAATAAGATTTTGCATAATATTGTTAATGGAAGAGGAACGTAACATTAGTAATAACGCTGCCAACTACGTCGGCAATAATTGGTAATGGCAAACGATCATATCAGGTCCAAGTATCGATGGTGGTCATCGGGCCGCCGATGGTGTCGGTGTTGCGTCCATAGTGAAATGATGTCGAACTTAACTGAAGGTAGACAGCGAACAGCGGCGATATTTGGTAGTATTAAGCAGAAGCCACGGCAGACGGTATACCTCTATCTAACGTTCTATAACGTGCCGTTACACGAAATGCGCTAAATAGGTATGCGCACGCCGTAAGGAAACTCGAAATGATCCTGGCTTTGTGATGACCGCCACAGGCCACATATGAACAGGCCGTAGAAGAAAAATATTCAGTGTGAAGATGCCTTTCCGGAGGGGAAAAACGTAGGACGAAGACATGATTCCGAACCATTTAGAGATATTGGATAGAAAAGAAAAAGCAAAATAACGACGAGATGAATTCGTGAATAAAAAACAAAAAAAAAAATACAGAAGATCACAGTTGTTTTAGGAGTGGTTGTCATTTGATTATCTTGGAAATTATTTCTTCCTCTTTTTTTTAAAGCTGCGCACACTATGTTATCTGGAATCATTTGATGATGGGGAAATTTAATGAATATGCTACTCCTTAATAACTTTGATTTCTTTCTTTAATAATAATAATAATAATGTGCTCATCATCATCACGCGGGCTACGCGCGTATCATTACCGTTGGCACCGTTAACACTATAATGATGTGGAATAGCCTAAGCAATGGACCAGTATAATACGGTCCCTCTATTTTTGCTATGACTAACCCATGGCAAAGTTTCGAAGTTAACAGACTGTATTGATTTTGAAGAACAACTTCAAAATCATATAAAATATTTTCGACCGTACTATAAAAAAGTGCTTTGAAAGCCCTCGGACAGACATACACACTAGATCTATATTGCTATTAATATTGGTATGATCATCGCCTTCAATCTCTCTCATCCAGAAATAGACGGCTTTAACTATCTAGCCTTTTTCAGACAACGTGGAACGCCTAGTCTTCAATACTTACTTCAATACAAATGCAAGTTCTAACCACTTACTGATAAGCAGCGTCAGGATCAGGGATCACCCAGCTACATGTCGAAAAGAAGCTTGCCTCTCCAGTTAACTTGACCAGTAATCTCTGTTTGTTAGTTCATTCAGATGTATGGGGCTTTTTTTTTTTTTGGTATATTTTGCTGAAGAGATACGCGTACATTTGAGTTGTCCCTTTTTTCTAGCTAGATGGCCGCTAAGTCACATATGTCAGGCATAAAATAGTCTGCCAGAACAAAGAGCATGGCCGACAAGTATTAGAAGGGCTCCTGAATCACCTTGTTCTTCTCGAGCTTCTGTTCTTCTGAAGAACCCGTGAACAGCAGGTCTTATATGACAAATAGATGAATAAACAATTAAAAGTCTGATACGTATAAATCTGATAACAATAGAATCGATAATAGCAAGTAGTTAAATAAAATGTTTGAATAAAACAAAATTATGAGGTAGAACGACTTGAAAATGAGTGAATTTCTTTAAAAAAAAAAATTGCTATTTATAATAATGTAGTCACGACAAAGACACAGATGCTGCCTAGGCTCGTGAAGAAATGTTTGTAGTCAAAACCGATTACTAGATGAAGACGGTTCTGTTGATCCTAACGTAAACGACGTTCGTCATTCTTCAACTACAGAAAAAAAAATCATGAGCTTATCGCCAACGTGAATAGTTATAATATGACCAGACAATTAAACATTCGTCACCAAACAACTGTAGGGCATTTCAGAAAAGCTGGCTATAAAAAAGACTCGATATTTAGGTGCCACTTGAATTGGCACAAACGGATTTATTCGATCGTAAAATTTCATAGAAACACAACGAATTGAGCCATTTTTAAAGTGCTTGATGATGAAAGGCGGATCAGATACGGCAATAATCTGGAAACGATTAAAATCGTGCTGGACGATCTATGGCAAAGCCCACGTTGACGTTATACAAATCGACAGAACGTATCCAAGTCGACTGGAGAGAGGAACCAGGTTCTATGAGTTGCCACTGCTGCCTGATAGAACAATTGACGTGGACCCCTACTACCAACAGATAACAAGTCATTGAAAAAATCGACCGGAACGCCAAGAAAAATTAGATGGAAAATTCTCATGAATCTGACATATCGTCCAAATCATCAGTTGCAGTCTCTGAAGGACTCCCTTAATAGTATTGATTTTGTTGTAACGGAGGGATTGCAAAAATTCACTGTGACAATTTTTTATCTCCGAAAAAATGGCAAAGGATCATCGGCCAAGATGGCGCATATTTAATTGAGTACTGTTTTAAAGGATAAAAAACAAATGCCTCAGTTTTGGCTCGAACCACTCAAATCTCTCTCGACACGTATATATATATATATATATATATATATATATATAAAATCCAGTGATTTATTTGCGGAAAAATGTAAGCCGGATTGTACGGGATTCGTAATAGCAATAATAATAATAATAATAATAAGTGTCTACACTTGAAGAAAGGGTTTTGCAGCGCAACCGCCCCCTGTCGATTGTTACGAAAGTATTACATCGACCGTTTTTCGGTGTACAATAGTATCTATATATGTGATTCATGTGAAGGGCTAACTGATGCCTAGTATTCGTGTAAGTTTACGTTACTACTTGAAATGGCTTCTGCGTCCGTACCGTTTCCGTTTATATATAATAATATCCTAGTACTTATAAAGTGTTGTTATTAGAATGATTCATATAAATAACTTTTTACCGAGCTCTGGTAAACGAAGCCCCAGCATTGCATATCGCTTTGGTATAATTGCAAAGGGCAAAATCTATCGAGGCACGATTGGTTCTCGTATGCATAGCATACTACCTCGTTGTTTCCTCCTAGGAAGTTGATGTATTACATAGGCGTGTGAATATAGTCGAATGATGGGTTATTATTTTATTCCCCCTGAAAGCAATATCGTGCCAGACCAGCTCGCCTCATATGGTTTGCAAACATATTGGTACAAATGTGGGGTCCGCGTGTGGCCATACGCGCTCTAGGGGGCTCATTGGACGTCTACTGCAGTTGAGTCGTCTCGGTCTCACATTTAATGCTACCCATGATAATAATAGTGATAATATAAAAGAATAACGCACGCATGAGGTACGTTGTACTACTGAGTAAACCACTGAGAGCCATTATAGAGAGCAGAGACAACGACTATTCGACTCAGATGGGCCCTGTATATGCACACATTTACACATTCAATTTGGAACCACACCCTATTGCGGTTCCTACATTCCGTATCGACTATCTAGATGATATGTTCAGCAAAATCAACCATTATTCGATTGGAGAACTGAATCGACCGAGAGGGATGAAAAACACTCAATGGGTACCAGCTCATCTTTTTATCAATCATTTATAAACATTTCATACAACATCGTTCAAGAGGGTGGGCTAAGCTGAGCAAATTTCTACGTACCGATTTCACTCAGAAGTGTTCGTTGACTGAACTGCTCGCGTTTTAATAAGATATTGTTAAACTTGTCGTCATTTTCAAGTATGCATCTATTTTTAGCCGAGCACAAAATGCACAGCTCTTGAACGAGTGGCTACACTCACGACTGTATTTACTAGAATGTTTAAGTTAAGATAAAACTTATTGTCCTCAAATCTGTAATCTCTGCTTTCCTTAATTGATGCCAACCAGTTCCTGGGCAGACGTATCACAGTGGGAGGTTTGTCGAGGCGCAAACAATGGACGCCCTTATTCCCCCTCCCCTCATAGCGGACAGACGGCCGCCATATTTCGGCCGTCAACAACCGACAGGAGTTTAGCCATGACATTCAGTTAAGGCGGATAGTTACCAGCTGTTCTGGGCAAGGGTTAGTAGGTGTCAATCGGTTTCTCTTCGTTTGCGACAAATATTTAGCATAACGAAGGCGAAAAAGCCAGCAGATTCGTGTAGCTATATGCCTGAGCTTTGATACGTCCTGGCTTCTATTTCGACTTCTTTTGATATCGGCAAACCGGTAAAGGATGTTGTATTATGTATTGCAAACTCAAAAGCCAGCATTCTATAGCATTTCACTCTTCAAACCCTTCAACAAATTCTGTCGTCGTCGTAGTATCGTCTTGAGGCATGATCACTCACAAAATTCTTCCACGAATGAGTTTCAATGTGAGGGCAATGATGTTAATTGTTGGATGGTGAACCTGTTGTGCGTGTAGCAGCGAGCTCATTCAGCCATCAGCTGCAACGTCGACTCGACTGAAAGCGAACGGCGCCGATTCCCCAACCCGTAGCGACGTATAGGATACGCCTCTTGTCAATTTGGCCGTAGGGACAAGCCGCTATGGAGCAGACGGTAGCAGCACGCTCGTGAGTATAGTATCTCCCCTTTTATGTTCCGTGGAATCCCTGGACCGTCTAGTCACTCCCTCGGGATATCTGCCCTGAGTAGATAGCTATATTAAACTTGAATATAAAACCATCCCAGAGCAGCAGCGGTAGCGGCAGCCCAATTGATGGTACGTGCTAGAGTTCATTGGCAAACTGGAACCGGGATCGCGATCAACATCGAACTCGGACGGGCGGCGGCGTGCATTTGCCAGCGATCCTGGTGGCTCGTCGTATCCACAGTCGTCGGTGACGCAAAGCCCGTTCTACAGTTTCACTATTAGGCACTCTGACCAACACTACCCTTACCAGCAGCAGTGACCCTGCCGCAGCTGTTCAGTGACTCACTGCGTTAGAGGCCGGCCTCCATCCGATGCCGGCACCGCCTTCCATGACCACTTGCTTACTAAATACGACAGTAAAGCCCAATATGTTATTATTACGCAGTCTCGTGTTTGCACGACAAGAAACCATTGGGTGCTAATATGATACAAGGGATGCGCGATGGCCAGTTAGATTCTAGAATACCGCAGCAAGCACTGTTAGTGTTGGCCAAATGAATTTAGCAATCGCTGAGGGGTTACCACGCCGTAGACAACTAACTCCCACTGCAAGTTTTAAAGGATGACAGGATTGATTCGATTTTGAAAAGGAAGAATATTCTTACTATACGTTACACAGGCATATATAGTACTTGTAAGCGCGCATAGCGTGCGCCTGTCGAACTGTTGCACCATATCTGTGTGATTTACTCAAAAGTAAAGCTCTTAACGTGTACCCCATCAGCAGGATCTGCCTTTGCCACTTACACGATTCGTTCATTCATGTTTGCCTGTGCAATAATAACTTATTTTTACAGTAGATTTCATCTGTGTTAGAAGAATGGCTAGTTGAGAGTGTGTTGATGAATAGCGGACTGATGCGGACATGATATCCCTTTGGTGTCCTTTCCGCCTACCCCTTCTACACTGAAGTCCATTTCCCTGTTTTGTTCCCAAACGGAAATGCCCCTTGCGTACAACGAACACTCTATATGGTATTGTATGTGCATCTAATAAGTGCTTCGAGTTTTACGTTCAGAAACGGGCGTTGAGCATTGCGGCAGACGCCAGCTAATTTCTAGCAGCACGGCCAACGATCTGTGTCTGCCGGCTGCTGAACCCGCACCACCTCAGGTGTTTTGTACCAAATCACGAGTAAAGGGCATGTGTATTTACTTGCTTCGATTGACCTCAGCCTGGAGGGCTTCAATGCTAGAGCAGACGCCGTCTCGTTGTAGTCTGCACGTGTTAGGGTGCAATGCGCGGTGATGCAATAATGACGGTCTTGGTGGTGACCTCCTCACGTTGGCAAACGGCAGGGGTTCGAAAGGGAGATGTGGCGCGACCATCGCGATCTCTGTTTATGATAGAAGCTCGACACAGCAGCAGCAGCAGCATCATGTACAAATATCTTCTCGATTTGCATAAAGATTGGCGACAACTAGATAGAATGATGATAATAGATTATTTAGTGTTCGCTATTGGATGTATTGTTTAGGTTATTTTGGCCTAACAATGAAAATTCTAAAAAACTGCTGGGGAAACGTCGAGTGGGGGTTAAGCGATTACGTACGTGTGCACTTCATATACACACTTCCGAATGAATAGAACTATTTATGACTGAAATTTACTCGACAAGGAACACGCGATACCACATACGAATGATTATAGTTTTCCCTATTGATAGTTAAGCCTACTCATTCTTTCCGCAAAAGAACCGGGCTTCCGCAGTCAGCCCTGAGCTACCCTGTTTCGTAGGTGTGTATGCTTGTTTGCCCTAACGAGGAGATTGGTGCCGAAGAGTTGCTGCCTTCTCTATTCAGCTATTACCAAGATCTTTGATACGCAGCCCTTTTGAGCTCCAATATGCCTTGATTATTTGCTTCCCAAAAATTTTCGGCTCTCGTAACGAGACGTCAGATGAACGAGGGATTGTTCGGTTCCGCCCTTGATTCAAAAATGAATAATGCCGACATGAAACGAAATAGTCTCGAACCCCCCCCCCCCCTCTCTCTCTCTCTCTCTCTCTCTATCTATTTTTATGATTCATCGCTTTTCAACTGGTCTAATCATCGTCTCGTCTCCTGCTGGTTGCCTTCTTTTCCGCTGTTTTGCTTTTTGCTGAAAAAAGATCCCCGTAACAGCATTGCGTGAACAGCAGTAGAACAGACACGAACACATCATTGCCTGATCCATTGCTCCAGCTTCACGTGTTTAGCTGTCTTCGTTGTCATCTTATTCAAATGCTGCGTTCAGCGACAGCAACGGCGGCAGTCGAAACGGGAACAGCATCAACAGAACATTTGGCAGAATGTTTTCTATTGTAAATTTCTCGTGGAGGAACGCGCGAGGGCGCACTTGCCCTCTACTGACAGACTGCTCGTTAATAGAAGAAAGATAGCGATTATCCATTATTATGAGTTTATACTGAAACACCCCATGTACAGAACCTCCCGTGTGTTTTGTCAACATTAGCAAAGGAAAAAAGGCGACGGGTAGCAAGCGATAACTTTAACGCATCGAGTTGATGCTGTGTTAACCGCCCAAAAGAGTGCTGGTCTATTTCCCTTTAATGCCCGTTGAACAACAATCATTCTGACGATGCTCATAATGGCTATACAAGCGATACATGGCCAATAGCGATTCATTCTCGTGTCGAAGCCTATTCCTGGTCATGCTTGGTGTGCTTGCTTTCGTCGGTACGTGGCGATATAACAACGAAAACAAAAGACGAAGCATAGAGATAGAGCTTCCCTTTGCTTCAACCGTTGCTGACGAGCAGGGCGGTCAGTGCTTTGTTACAACGAAAGCCATTATCGATCGTAACTGTCATCGGAAATATATCTAGTATTTAGTAACAGGTGCAAGTGAGAAACGATAGGATTTTGGCCAAATTAGCGAATCCTGACCGAAATTTTGCATAAATTCATAGTTTCATGATAGTTTGCTTAAAGGCTGTTGAGTAAATGTAACGAATAGCACTATAGCATTGTGTTTGTTATATCTGTTGACAAAAGTCGTCAGCATCGCTGACGCTCTGACTATCGGGAAGGGCTCTGTTTTAAAGAATCGTTTTTGCAGTTCATGAACCGTGACCAAATACATGTCGTGCGCTGTCACGCCACATCAGATATGATTTAGTAGTACAATTTCATGCTGATTGTTCAACGAGAACATCACACAGAAGAAGTAGGCAAACGTAACAAAAACAGTATCTTGTAAACGACGGTTAGGTACTTGACAAATCGGCTAGATGTTAGCGTCGAGCAGGATTCGTCACAAAATTATCTGACATTACCTGAACCTTGATCAGATTCGATCATGACGTTACAAGGAGTAAGTGAAAAGAATTGGGCGGGAAAGACAAAAGACTTGGAAAGGTAATTAAGAAAAAAGCTGAACATAGCAAACTTATGGCGACGTATCGTAGCCGTATTATAGTGCGGGGTAGATAGCGGTAATAGAATTCAGAGGGTTAAACTTCGTGAGAACGAATACCTTCACGATTTTTACAAATACGTGAAAACAGTGCACTCCATGCATGATGCACACCCACGAGTCGGGAAGCTGCCAGGGTGCGAACAAGCATCTGCTATCTAATAGATTACTGTTCAGGTTAAAGTGATCACCTCAAATATTTCCCAAAGGATTTCGTCAGCGAGTATATATCAGCCAAGCACGCCATTACCTCAACAATGTTTGATGATCGTGCCGGAAATGCCTTACATGGCACACATAAGGATACCTAGTCATCTCTTAGAGTGTCCTAGCCAAAAGTGACTTATCGCCCTTCTTCGTGGTCCGGGTCGACTCGGTAGCCGATGAGGTTGTCTGCGTGGTCCGCATGCTGTTGTTGTTGTTGTTATCGTTGCTAGCGCTGCTGCTGGGATAGTGGCACTAGGCACAACTCTCGAGAGCTGTATTCGCAAGTACTGGTGAAGTGCGAAGTCAGCTGGGGAGCCGTTATGTTGGCGGAATAGTGAAGTGTCTGACAGAGAAAAAGGCCGCGTCGGCAAAAGGGCAGCGAAGTAACGAGCCAGAGAATGGAGTCAGGGCTGCCTTTGCCATCCGGCCGATGGCTGAGGAAGGGGGCAGATCATAAATTTTCTATAATCACTAACCTAATTACGGACCAACACCCTCTATGGTCTCTAGGTCGGCACTCACTGACGCTTATGCAGTGCCTGCTGAACAGGAGCAGCAGGTTGTCCTGTATGGATGGTCCGAAGTCGCCTCAATGCAGCACGCCACCGACAAGCAGGAATATTATATAGAGTGGAGAATAGAGCTAAAACAAAGGCACAGCCGTGTATTAGATAAGAAATCGCAACGAGATAAAGACGCGGAAGGTAAAACAGGGTCACACGTATCGATGCATTACCTTGTAAATTGCTGAAATTGTTTGCTAGTTTACCTTTGGAGTCCTAAGAATATCAGATATGTCTAAGCCGTACGTATAAGGGGATTTTGTTCACTAAGAACATGTTCAGACTTGTATCTTTCAAACAAAAAGCAGGCCGACAGTGTAGAAAAATTTTTCTTAGACGGCGTCGATTATTTACGCCACACTTTTCTCTATTATCTTGTTTTATTTCACGTCGTCGTCGTCGTCGTCGTCGTCGCTATCCGCCCGAATATCTATTTACATAAAAACAACAAAAAAAAAAAAAAAGAGGGAGAAAAACGTTCAATCTATTACGTTAGCTTGTTAAGTTCCCCTAGAACTGACCAGCTTCCTAAGCACCGTGACATATTCCACGGCTCCATTTCTATGGTTTGATATTTTGCTTATAGTAAATGTATAGTAAGGCTCCGCGATATATTTCTACGGGTCCATAAATCTGTCTTTGCACTATTAAAATATGGTCATCCATTGATGTTTGCTGTGGTACCTGCCTTCCTAGTAAATCTTGCAGGACAGCTGCACACTGAATTGCATAATGATCGTAGCAACAGAAACCATCAGAAAGCACTATAGTTTCTAACACTAATCATTCAGAGCATGAAACCGCATTTAGCTAGCCATCTAGCTCCTGTTGTTGTCAGGCAATCAATCTCAACGCAAAGACGAGTCATATGTTCCCTCATCGGCATATATTCATATACGAGTAGCAAAAATGGCCCAAAACCAGTGAGCAGTACCAGGTTCGAAAGTGCACATAGACCCAGTCGATTCCATGCCTATTCTATTGTGATGCAAAGCTGTGCCAGCGTAACTTATCAGCTAAATGCAATGAACATAGGGGTTTAGCTTGACACTCAACCAATTTCATTTCGGGCACTTCGCGTCACTGTCTACTGATTGAGCAACACTGCAACCAGCGACTGCCAAAGAGATAAGTAAATTGATCATTAAACAAGTTACGAACCGTTGTCCTATTACAGATGTGCTTTTGGGGTAGGCTAAACGACGGAGAGAGGTAGGGGAGAGAATGAACAAAGTGAGGCTTAATGTTATAGAAGGACGAGGCAGCTCCGGTAGATGGCGCAAATGGACTGGTGCTCGGTCTTCCGGTTGTCGTTGTCATTGGTCATGATCATAATGTGGTTACGTTCCAGTGTCAAGCATACCCTAAGGAAGGCGTTCGCTGGCACGGGGTGTTCCAATGACAGGACTACGGGACACAAGTAGATGATGGGGGTAGCAGCGGCAGTGACATGCCCTTTAGAGGGGGTAAAGAGCATATGGACATGGATCTGGCTAATATGGACGGCTACAGGCTTTTCCACTATTGACGGAAAACGACTGAGCTACGGACGAAGTCAACAGTTGGTCACAGTGAGGGTCGTCATTCGAAATCAGCATCGGTCATGTCAGCAGTACTTTTGGTTGGTTTGTTGGCAAACCTCTAAATGACCTCTTTAATGACTCAATTAGTTCTTGCAGATATCCTGCCAGAACCGCTTGTATCGTTGTTGTATTCTTTATTAATGGCCATTGCACATTCTATCTGTGACCTCTTCTAGGAGTGGGGGGTATAGGTGTATAATTCTGTGCCTTCTGGGTGGTTAGCATTGTGCAGCATTCTGTATAATTCGTGTTTCGGGAGCGGCAAAAATAGATAAACCGAGGAATAGATAACATCTATCCATCCATAGTTGAAATTACACTGCAGGCCTCTATTCGTTCATCGATACGAACGGTTAGCTTGTACTATTTGTGAATGTTATGGCTGGTACAAACTAACAAAGCAGAACTGTCGTAACATTTTTTGAAACCGGACTTAATTATTATTATTGATGTATACAACTTCAGTTCTACTTTTATTAGTGAATAGGTAATCGCAGAACTAAGGGAACTCAGTACATCTTTGCACCTGCATATATAGGAATTTTGTATTGATATTGAAGATATAGGCCGACAAATTAAAATTATGGGCTTAAATGGATGAAGACTGAAAAAGTTAAACTGAAATTAAGTGCATAAAGGAAAGCAAGTTCAAGAAACTTTTGCGAGAAACGACTGTAGCCATTCGGGTAGAGTGCGTGACATCAAACATCTTCACTTCAAATTCCTTGTAGCATCTATGGTACCGGAACACTATAAACTCCGTCGGAGTATGGAAGAACGCTCTAAATGCCCCAGTATTACGAAGCCTAAGATTTGCCGCGTGGTTGAATTGCGGTGCTAACTTCCTATCGAGTAGGACGGGGGCTTAGGTGGGCTTTGAGGTTAGTTCAGTATGTTAGACGGTTAATGTTAGGCCGTTTGTAGGACCGAATTAACAAGAGTAACAACAGCGGGACCAGCGTCAGCCATAACAGCAAACGAAGACACTGAGTAGTGTGGTAGCAGTACGACAGGACTGATCGTTAATTGAATCACAAGATGGACAGACACCATCCTTGTGTCCTTTCACTTCTCCCACCAACTCCATTCGCTTCTCTTTACCTGTCTCACAGCAGCACCAACAATGAGAACAAGCTACATAGCATTCAGAGATAGCAACTAACTGTACAAGTATTAACTCCAATGTATGCTCAACTCCAACGATGTCTGCTCCCAGCTTCATTGGTGGGCTCTCAGAACACTCACATAACGTAGCTTACCGCGAGCCGCCCCCTTGCTGGTTCATGATCGGTAGAAAATGCAACTTAAGGGCGCACTGGCCATCGGACGAAGCCTCGCAGCAGTTACCTACCGAGCGATAGCTCTATGACCAGTGCGCCGACCGCAAGCACAGTCGACAGCTGGTCACAGCAGAAAGTGGGTGGCTTTTACTGGGCAGCAGTTGGCTCCCAGGAACATTTAGTAGCGGTCCAGACGAGGTTTGTAGGGGTGGCCAACCCCACGCTAACGGCCATAAGGTAGCGAAGTCTTACGTCGGAGTGTACTTCAGACCAGTTGAAGCAATAGCTGTATCGCCTATACAGGTATGTAGTATTATAGCCCCTATCCTGCTAATTACAGCGGTTGACACTTAGTAGAATGGAGCTCTTCAGGTGAGTCGGGTTTAGGTCAGCTTGTAGCGACGATTTTCTAACTGATTCTTAAGAAACGTCACTTCGCACAGGATGATTCAAAACACGAACGAGGATACAACATACTCATATTAGGACGTAGCGCTACGTTGAGCAATATACGTTTCACGCAAAAGGTTCTACACGATATAAGGATTATCGCGAAAACAAAATTCGACATATAGTAAGATCGGCCACTATTGAAACTTTGAGATGCTCTTTGTCCGACGACCATCGAGCTAATACACACCAGGTCCGTTAACATGCATCTCCGGCGGCTAAACAGACAAACTATCTGCAGGTGAAAACTTAGTACCTATTACGTGCCCTTACATAGGCGATGCGCTATTATTTACTGAGCCGTAGATTGCATTATTGAAAGGTTAGAGAACTTTTTAAACAACAATTTATTGAGCGGGTAAAGTAATTCTAGTTTCTCAACAATTACGTTTAAATCGTTCTTCTGCTTCGTTAACAAAGAGCACTTTATGTATTCAAAATATCGGTAATAGGCAATCATACCAGACGATTATCTTGCCGTTGTTGTTAATATTGTTATCAGTAGATCCGAGCGGAGATCTGACTTTGCCAGCGCTAAATTCCAATTTTCTGTATTTGAACTTCTCCTGTTTTTGGCTAGGCATCACTTGTCTGCACCTAGGATAAGGGACGCTACCAGAAGTATCGCAGGTTTGCAGGTTTTCTTCTATAAAAGAGGGACGCGATGCCTAACAACGATTTTTAAGGGCCGTCTTCGTAGTCAAGTTGTTATTGGGATTAACCCCTCTTCATTCCTTATGGTATCCACTGTCACGCGCCCACAGGTCCGCAGCCCTTTCCTGATTGAAAATTATGTTAACGACGAGTCCCTTTCGCCTTTCCTCTTCTCTTTTACACAAAAGTTCCCTTTTGCTCTCTAACCTACTATTTCGAATTTTACGTCCGGCAATGCCGTTGGGCATTACATCGAATGGCTAGCTCTCAGCACGAAACGATGCGTGTCTATGCTCGGATTCGAACCTGGACCGCAGAGTGTTTCTCAAAACCACGTCCGAATAGGTTACCCACTAATTACCACGGAGATGTGATTCAACTATCCAACTACAATTGGAACAGCGCAAACGTAGCGGTAAAAATAGACTCGGAGTGATGGAAACGCGAAAGCACCATCTCCTAATGTTTTCCCTAGAATAGAGTAAGTGACCATAACGCTGTCGCGATTTAGCTTGGGAACGATTTACGCATTTTGTGCTTTCATAGTCTTTGCTGCACCGTTAAATTGAATGGTGGTTCCTCAGCGTATACAACTACTCCACATATGTTTATATACGTAAAGTAGCAGACGATTTAAGTGACGCTTTTCCTATAGAAAACGAGCAGGCGGCCGTAGTCCCGAATTCCAGAGCACAACCTATCAATTTTGGGCATGAAGTGAATTAAGCCTCGTTGTACCTAGTGCACCTAATGTTGCATGCAGTTGATACTGCTGTCAAGCCTTGTCCGGTAGAGAATACAAACTGTGAAGTACCGAGGTGTAGCTGATGGCAGACTATGTGCTGCGTGAATCTTTTGCGACGTTCATTTAAAAATGATAGGTTTTGTAAGTAAGTAAAAGTTGGCTGACCCTGCCGTGCGTCTGCGTTTCGTTTTCAAGTAATAAACCACAGTGACAAGGGAACGATAAGTTAATTGTTCAATAAGTTTACACTGTGTATGAGGACCAAGTGTGATTTCTGCCAAGAGCAGAAATCCCAAGTGTGGGATCTGGATCTAAAGCGAGGTAACCGAACGACATTGAAGGCAGGTCGGGACACAAGTTGAAAGGAGAAAAACCGATCTGCGAACGAAATGCATCCATAGAGCTTGAATACGAGGTTAAGCGACACATGTGCATCTTATATCAAATTGACCGGCATAACGTATTACTAATAGGGGAGATAAGTGTTTAGCTTCAAGCACTAACTTCCTTCTCCTTTTCAAAACACACATAACATTAGTAGATACATTTTTATTATTTGTTCGAAAGAGAAGACCGTCACCGAACGAGACGTTTTCGGAGGCGCCACGGGATCTGTATGTAATCGCATCTAACGGGTAAGGTCATCAGCTGACGGTGCGGTACGCGTATCCCTCGGGAAGAGCGACCGATGAGCGATATTATCGAATATATATATATAGGAGTTGAGTATGCCTTGGGTCGGCCGATATTCAAATGATGGCATGCCTCATGAATTTAGTGCTGGGGCTTGGGGCGTCTCGAGTGCGCCTTTTTCGTGAAACGTTGCTGTTTTTAGTATTGTGCGTGCGTATTCTAAGCTAAGACTGAAACTGTGATACAATCTACGGGTACAATATATCCAAATAGATAGCTGGCTCTGCACAAGCCGATACACGCTGGGCGTCAGATGCCACAAACCTAACAGTAGAGGGGGCTGAAGCGGAAGTTGATGCGTCACAAAGAAAGAGGTCGTCACTTTATTATTAAACTGTTTCCGCCGAGGTTTTTCATAAAACGAATCGTTTCTAGGTGCCACCGTATATATATATATATATATATATATATATATGAAACGTCATCTGTAATGGCTGTTAATTCATTAACTAAAAAACAAAATTCGTGTTAGCTTGAATAAAGAGATACGGTTCACATAGGTACTAAACAATGACTATATATAGCAAGTGAGACATTTTCTTTTTACTCTATTTCTATAGTATCACTATAGATTCGCTAACGAGTAACAAATTACTATAGATGCTATCTTTATAATGACATCTAATATAAATTATAATACTTTTTCTGCACTGGCCGTAACCCTTTCAAAAAAAATAACAGGAGAATGAACAAACACAGCTTGTGTTTGTTTAGCTTAAGTTTTCAAGTAGCTCTACAAACAAAGCTTCACAATTTTATACCTTTATAATAAAAAATGAAGTTATAGCAGATTGATGCAGCTAAACCGTTTGCCTAGGGCAGCCTAGAGTAAAATAAAGGTTTTTGAGGGCCAGCACATTACCGAAGACGAACTTTTGCCTCTTCGCGATACTGCGTTTTGGAATAAGAAGGGCAAACAACGTCTCCATCAGTTTCTATAATTTATGATGGTTGTCGTCATCGTCGGCGCGGCCGCCATCATCACAGTCGTCGATCTGAATAGTAACTTAATCGCTCCTCAACCTCGGAGGACTCAACTCTGAGGTCACTCTTTACACATTTTCAAGCTCTACAACTTTACCTAAACGTGCTTCCATACGATAATTGGCCATTTTAAATCGTGTTTTTGTTGATGACCATTTCAACCCGTCACGTGGAATATACGGCTGCTGCTTCTGCTGCTGTTGGCCATTTTTGGCTTTGCCTTCCGTGTCTTTGTCTCGACAAATTAATTACTCCGTTATTCATTCCGTCAAAATGATGAACCTGAAAAAATTGCATACTAACTCGCCTGCCACAACCACCGGTCTCGTGGTGGCGCCGGACGCTGGAGCAGTGGGTGCCGGCAAATAATATGCACGAAAAAAATACTAACTTTCAAGTTACGTGACGTGTGTGAATACGGAACACAGCTTGCTAACCACATGCGCAGACGAGAAAGACACTGCTT
Organism: Varroa jacobsoni; assembly: GCF_002532875.2. Lineage (NCBI taxonomy): Eukaryota > Metazoa > Arthropoda > Arachnida > Mesostigmata > Varroidae > Varroa > Varroa jacobsoni. The sequence continues at coordinate 36,726 of NW_019213990.1, read as the reverse complement.
TCTCCGTCCCTAATCAACCTTCTGCCGAGAAATACATTCAGACAACTTGATGGTTTGAACTTAACATCAAATTGAGCTCAAGCTCAATTCGATGTTAAATAGCCAAATATTTGTGGCTGGATCAAGTGGCTCTACTGTTTTCCTTTGATCTGTCGTTACTCATTGAGTTCGAAGTGGAAAATTGACCAATGTTGTCCGTTGGCCGGATGTAGGTGCTAGGCCAACTGCATTGAGATCTGTTTTGGACCGTTTCGATTGCAAATATATATTTAGCAGTCGAGCTGACGGAACAGTTCAGCACAACGCTCATCACGGTTCTGCTGTAGGCCGTTCGTCACAAAACACAATAATCATAGGTCTTATAACGAATACATCTCTTGATCCTGTAGAGCATCAAGGTGAAAGGCGCCAGTCATCACATCAGGGACAACAGTGATGAATTTCAAACAATAGACAACAGTACCGTATTATTGGAGTCACATCAGGATGCTAATGTGACCCGATCCAATGACTTACCGGCCAAACATTCGTAATTCCTAGTACACAGTGGCTCTCGACCATTCTTGCAGAGTAGCTATTGCTACGTTAATACCGGCTGTTGCCACAGCACGCAAAACACCGATCATAAAAAAAAACTTAATAACGTACAGCCATTATAGAAGGATTAAGCGTGCGTGAAAGCAGAACAACGAACGGCAACGATCCTTTTCAGAAGCAGTTTACCCTTACTTTTGCCCTCTCGTGTATTATCGTTTTGAAACTAATTTTATAAACAGATAAATGTTATAAATAATATTTATCTGTTGCCGTTTACGCACAGTAAGGCAGACAGACAGACAGACAGAGCGGCCAACGACGTCTGAACAAAATTGCCCGCGCTCGCGGTCAATTTCGTTCAGACGTCGTTCGCGGTAATGTTAGGTTGATTTTCTACTTTTTTTGTTTTTTTTTCGTTACTACAGTACAATAATAATACAACTGCGACTATCCGGCTTCCGCTTTGTGTATCTGGCCGTCGTTAGGACCTGAGAGGGTTGATTCCGAAAGACCTGTCTTCTGCAAGTTTGTAGCATTTAATGAGAATGATGTATGTGAACGCCGAAAGCGTTAGGCCTCCATGTCCGCCGACCGTCGTGTGTCGACGTAGCGCTCCTATTGTTTGGTGTTACTGTATTCGTGAGGATACAACGATGCCGCCTTCGCTTTAACGACTATTACCTACATACACACGCGACAACGATCGTTGTCAGTCCTAATCGAGTGACGTTGGCGATTTTACGGTAGTGACGAAGCCGGATAGAACAGTATCAGCGGCACAAGGGGGCGCAAGCGGCGACGGACACAATCGACCTGTTTTGTCCTTATAATTATGCTAGATGATCACGCTTATCGCTGAGTGTCATGAATAATAATGAAGTTGTCATAAATAAGAACGAGAACAACAGCAAAACAGATAGCCCGCTGACTTAGCCCCGTTGTTGACGTACACGAACGAGCACTTCACAGCCACTTTCATTTAGTATTCACAAAAACCATAAACATATGTATCCATATATTTTATTCTATCAACACTATTATAACTCGACCATGCCTTGTCTCGCAGCTGGTGTTCTCTGATGCTCAGCAGATCTAAATTCTCACTCCGCTGTCTAAAGCCCGAGTAGATATTCTCGTGTGCGTGTCGGCTCTTTCCAAAGCTCTCAAAGTGCCACTCTTCCCAAAGCTGAGTACCGGACCGCATAACTTTTAGCTTTCGACGCAATTGTGGATGCCTTGCACAAGCCCGTGGCAACAGACATACATAATGAGGCCTTTCGTGGACCTACCGGAGCTGGTTGCTCGGTAGTAGTCTCGGCTATTCTCTTTATCCGATTGTGTAACTTGCATACCACTCTGAGATCGCGCCCACTAGTAGGTGTCAAGCTCCTCCTGCACATGACCATGAATCACCCGGACGAACTGGGCACACGAAGTCTACTCTTCGCGGTGAGGGTATTAGTTCAATAAACTGACTGCGCCGTCCTTCGAATGTCGTTCAACTAAGCTCTAGTTTCATGCTAAGATTCTCTAGAAAGGCCGTTTAATACATACGAACTCCCTGAACGTCCTGGCGGCCTCTCTGTAGCCACAAAAAAATGCATAATTACTAGAAAAAAGGACTGGTACTGCTTCGCCTTAAGCCTTTCACAAATCTCCTCTGCTCCGATTTTGGAATCAAATCAGATTCGCATTGCCATTTTGTCCGCGCGCTTGCCCCACAATCTGTAATGTGACCATTCTTGGTGAACCGCTCGTATTCCTCAGCCCATCGCTCAGGCTTCTCGGCGATTCTGAACTAGCTAATTGGTCTATCAACGACTTCGCTTACTTCATCAGTTAGCCCACCGTTGCCCTCCAGTGAAACGACTTAACTTAGCTTTGTTGTTCGCTTATAGGAACAAGCACTCGAGAGTCATTCGCTTTGTGCTCTTGCATATATATACGACTTGGGAACAGCATATGATACGGCGTTTCCCTAAGAAAGATCACTGTGATCTGCACAGCGATATGTGTATGGGGCGGCTGTGTGACGAGTTCCATTTCGGTGTGGCCTTAATGGCAAAGTCTGTGATTAATTCTGTTGTGGCAAATACGAAGGCCGGATAAGCCTGCAACAATATAACTGTTAGCTGAAGAGCACAAAGCGATAAAAACGACGAGCCGGTCACCAAACGTTTAATCCACTGTACAAAATGGCTCCTTGTTCGGCTAGTGGTTTTGCCTAGAAAGTACAAATTAATAAATATATACATATATAGCAAACATATGAGTAACGCTAATATCATTACTGGTGTTCCTATCCTGACCTCTGTAATCAATGATAACTCGCTCTATGTTTGATAGATATAATAGTGAAGACTTATTGGCAATATGTATATTATAAAAATAGTTAGAGCATAAGCTTGCGTAGTATGCGCCGTCAAACCATCATATGTCATTTCGTAGGATTGCACCAAAAGGTCCAATGAGTTGTGGCTATTCACGTACGATACCGTATTAAAGAGTGATAGTCGTAGAAAACGTACTAAATAGCGGGCAACAACAAGATACTATGCGACATAAACTTCGATCCCAGCCCCAGTGACAAATATGGCAACGGAGATCATTTGAAGAACAGCAACAGTGACGAAAAAGAGGTCTATTCCACTCATCCTGAGAGCGAACGACGGCCAGTCTGGCCAGCGTCATCATTCTATGACTGTCAATGGATCGTGGTTCTGAAGCAAATACTGATTATCGATAAATCGCCGAGCTACGAACAGCATCAGAACAGAAAAAACGGGCATCGGCTAGAAATCATCGATATTGGCAGCTTTTCGTTGCCGTTCGAGTCGTTTGTTCTTTGCGCGTTTGTCAATCGGGTGGTCCGGCGAAGGATCACGAAGCAGAGAATATGCAAGCCACTATAAATGTCATATATACGCACGCTGGTACACAAGCACAATGTGGACACAACAACAAACAAGGCGATGATACAGCAGACGGAACGGCAAAACAAATCCGTCCTTTTCGCGTGCGCATATCCCACCCGACTGCCAGATCGTAGACCTAAAAGGTATGATGGTACTGTTATTGTGCTTTATGGCTAACCCTATCGTAATCGACCACACAGGCCCGTTCCTGCTGGCTGTACAGGAGGGAGAGGGCTGCATGGGTGGGAAGATCGAAAGAAGAACACCTGTATCCTTTTCGGGTCCTATTGTCAATCACGTTGTATGCCAGTGAATGATAATAATATGCAGCTGTACGTGTGCATATTGTATGAATAGGAAAAATTACAAGAACGATATGGCTCGCGATGGGGACAACGTCCCACCCCATCGCCGCCGCAGATATTTTGCTTTTTCTGTATGTGAAGATCTATGACACTACAATTACAATCAGTCTGAGGATATGATACACGCATGTTTGTTGACAGCGTTCGTAATGGCTAATTGTGAAGTTCGTTATAATTCAGTCATAATAATAATGGTAATCATTAATAATCTGCTAGAAACAAAATCATGACGATCGTATATACATTTGTTTGGCTTTTGGCAACAAATTCAAAATAAGATGTTGCAGCAAGCTCGTCAAAGGCAACCTACGCAGAGGTGTTCGGCCTCTAATTGATTATCAAGTGAAGTGAAGATCGAACATGATCACTCATCAGTATAAATCTACCGCCAGCAAACTCTGTTCACGTACATACAGTGTATCTACATACGAACATACCGATAAACATTGGTAAATAACTAGATTTCAGTCATGTGTTCGTTCTATAGATTTTATCTAGTTATCTATGTTTGGCTGCCGCAACAGCCTAAATATCAAAGCCTACTTGACATACTGTTGAGTAGTAATTCTATGGGGGGCGAAACTGCCCATCTACAGCGATCGCGCCTCTGTATAGCAGGTCCCTTTAGACAACAGCAGCTGGCCTTCACTTTGGTCCTTTGGCAAATACAGCATTGTGTCCTGTAACCGACTTGATTCTACTTGATCGTGTGGACTAAACGACGCCGACGATAGGGAAATGAATGGATTGACAGGAAACAGGCCCAGAAAAAGGCGGAGCAATAGAAAATACGGATATAACAGCATAATGATACCCACTTAGATATTGATCATATCATTACTCTGATTATCATTAGCAATAAGATTGCCTATAAAACATGTACACTCGCAGACAAACAGAGATCATCGTTTCAGAGGGTTGCTGATATGTATAACATATAATAGTAGCACCAACTGATGCTAAGTCACTGAAGGTGACCAGATGGTTTCGTAACCATCCCCTTCGCGTTAACGTATGTACAAACAGAAACACATATAGTGTCTTTCTACGGAATAACAACACGAACTGCTCTTTCGGGCGTACAACTAATAACAGATGCCCATAGACGCTAATAATCTATTCATATATCGGTTCTTTTTTGCTTATACGGAAAACAGTAAACGGTAAGAGAAGCGCGTCACAATAGCAATATCATATAAATGTGTGGAGACCATCATTTTCTCCCTTATCGTCATTGCCGTCGTGATAATGAACGTGTATGTATGATAATCATGGTCATAACAAAAACATATTTACCATGTGTTTTTATAATACTATAAGAAGAATACTACATAGCCATGACGTTATAGCGTTGCGGTCCTGGATCGGCTGGGTTTGTCCTAGGCGATTTGAGGTGATTAGAAATCGTTTACGTTGATCGATGCGCGATGCCCTATGCTAACATTACTATCTGGAGGCGTTCACGCATTGAACGTCTACTTGTTAGTACAATTCTGTTTAGTTTGATCTTTGGCGCGCATCCACCCGCAGCGGCGTCAATAGCACAAAGAGTGACCCCAGCGTGTGCTAAATATGCTAAAACGGTGTGTCCTATTTAGTATTTTTCTACTAGTTTCAAACTTTTCCTTAGGCTGCTAATTTTCTTTTCAGTAACCCCGCTGCGGCCGCACTCGTAGGTCGCAGCTTAAGCGTAGCAGTCAATGATCGTTGGTGTTTCGTTCACGAAGAAATTATAGACAGACACCATAATGAAACAGACGTAAAACGAAAGACGATTGCAGCTTTTTAATTTACTTTGAAAGTAATTCCAATGGCTACGGGTGTGGTTATTATGTGTCGAATATTCCCTTACGGTAATTGTGCTGATAACGATGCTAACGGCAGGATAAGATCAAATCAACGGATGGCGTCGACTTTGAAGCGTTCAGCCAATTTGTGGATCAGGACAACGAAAGGACGCTGCTGCGAAAAACACTGTATAGACGAAATGAGTTTAATGAGTGAGAAGGACAAAAAGCTGGTCTAAAGTCTGAATGGATATAGATAAGGCCACGATAATTCGATAAATGAGAGCGCGAAGCCTTCCAATTAGGTATTTATTTAGTTGCAAATTTCATTGAAAGAGAACACGTATGCTATTGGCGTAGCCTGGTGATGCGTGAGCATCTACAAACGGAGGACACATCTGGCCGTTTCCGATCTGTAAAATAATATTGAATTCAGCTACGGCTTACATCTGTATCTAATTACTTGTGCGACCATAAATCGATGTTATATTTTTCATTCATCCGCCATCGAACCAAAAACGTTTATCCGCCTAGAGCGGGAATAAACCCAACCCGCTTTTGTGTATAAGTGTATACACCCATCTATCTCATTGGGCAAGCCCGCTTCGCCTAGCCTTCTATCCATCAAAAACATGGGAACATTTAGGGGCATATTCATTTTAGCTTCATCATTTTTTTTTGCCTTGTGCCGTCATCTAGACTGTAACATCATTCGAATGACGGCATCAGCGCCAGCTCAGACAAACCGGGCAACCTACTATTTTAGAACGCACAGTGTCGTAGACATAGGGACATTCATGGAGGCTTCGAACAAATGGCGACGTTAGCAGAAAAATAGTTTGATTCTTTTCGCTACACAAATGTCCCAACACGAACACAAAGGGCAGATAGACTTCGGTCTCGACAGAGCGTCAACAGAATCTGACGACACGAATCAGAAGTAATAGTTTCCCCGGTTTACATAATCTACATTTTCACCGCTTACTTGCGCTCGAGATGTAATCGTATCCGTCAAATAACTATCGTTTTAAATCCGCCCTTCACCTCGTACCGTATAATGGTACCGCGTTGCTTCTGTTCTGGCTTTCTCGTTAAGAAGGATTTCTCTATCTCCTACATGTATGTATGACCGTAAGGAAACTGACTCAAAGAGCGAGCGGAGCACCGGAGAAAGACCAATGTCGATTTGCAAGAAATCTGCCTGAAGTTGGTAGGAAAACAGGCTACGGGTTAGCTCTGTACACCAATTAAGACACGCACAAATGATTAGTGTCGTAAACCGAACAATGTAAGAGCTAACAACCCATAATTAGTTGGCGACGGGATGCCGCCAGCTCCGTGATGCTCCAGCTAGTTGTAACGGCTGAGTGAATGCGACCTACTAGGCCTAATGCAACAGCCTCAACAGCATAGCGGACGCTTCTGTTCAAGCTACTTTAGCCTGTTCTCAATATGTCGTAGGTGCATACGACGAAAGACCAGACAAAAAAATCCAAATAAAAAACCTTTTCTTGATTTTCGCCACCGTTTTAACTCTCGGTATGTTGTAGTAGTGGTTGATTCGATTCGTGGATCTATCCGGTAGCCAGAAACTATTACGTTCCGGCGCTATGCGATATGCGATAGCATTGACGAAGGCCGTGGCTGAAGCTGCCAGCCACATAGAGCCTGCCTCAAAAAGGTGTTGGCTGTGTGCGGCTCATAATGGCGATGCTGTTGGCGCTCGCTTAACGTCTTTGTCCGCCTGGTCTGTGAGAGGAGGCGGTGGCTCTGCGCAACAATTAAAATATGGACTCCGGTCAAATCGCTTAGGCACCGTCGTTCGGGGCGGGCACTTTGCTTCTCTGGCTGTTTATCCTTCTCTAGCTCCTCTATTCTCTTTCCGCTTTTCTCACCTTTTCTGTTCAACACGATGCTGGCCATAAGCAGAGGAAAACCTCCGCCGTTGATCTGAGTGGCTGGCGTTTTTCCGTGGCATCCGGACGAACGAAGGAACGAACGAGCAAGCGAGCGCGATCGACCTCTCACAGAGGCCCGCTTAAGGCAAATGCGATGAGGCGCTTTCCCTGTTGACGCTGTCGCCACAGCCACCTTTGTGGCCCCCTCCGATTCATTTTTATGAACTTAAGCGACCCATCAGCATCATCCATAAACGAATGAGGAGATGGCGCACGATGTAACAAGGATACAGAGAGGTTAGCATCGTCGACTCAATGGCGATAGCACGACCATTACATGTGTCGTATACCCTCTCCAGAGTGTAGCTACGCGTTTTATTCATCTACACATTATGGCGCAGTTGGAACAAAATATACATCGAGGTCAGGGCTGGGAAAAATCACGAAACGACCCGAACCCGAATGATTCTCTTGAGTAGAGCCATGGTGGGTCAAAGGAAATGAAGATCGACCTCTTGCGCCGCCGTTGGAAAATCAGCTAACGACCGAACTGAAAGCTTCACGAAGCCTATAATTAGAAAGGCCGTATTAGCATATACGCAGCCAGCCCTTGTGAACGTATTTATTTATGTACGACGTATCATTCAAACGTATAAAGTGGATCATGTAGCGTAAAACACAGGACAATGAAATGCGTTCTGGTGAGTACCAATGGCACCGACAGCAATCGTCGCCGTTGCGAAGTTTAGGGATTGGATCCTGCTAGCATCCTGACGCCGATAAGTCCAGTCCATTGGTTCGATAGTAGTTCAGGGTGTAAGCTGATAGATAGACTCGTCTTCGCGGCCATTGTGAATGCCGTTTGGAGACGGAAAATCGGACATGAATGCCGTAACAGCTGGTTTGTATTCGTAGCTAGCAGCACTGGCCATGATGCAGCAAACATCGCTTACGTACCTCTTAAGTTCGTTTTCTATTCGTTTCCCGCCAATACATCGGACTGAAAGGTGTGTAACGATACACAATCGAAATGCACGAACGTTTACATAATCTAAATAGCACGAAGAGCAGAATATTGGTAACGAGAATCGTCTGATGAATCTGTGGTATCGTAGGACAGGGGTTAAAACCAACAACAACTGGCAGTTCGTATTGTTTCAAGCTTCCTAGAAACGTTGAGTAGACGAATTTTCTATGGCTTGCCTTTTAGCGGCATTGGGTCGATGTGAAGATATTGCTCGGGAGCAGCGCTACCAGCATCAACCAACTAAATGACAGCAACAGACCCAGTTTTGTTTGGTCCTAGTTTTCTCTTTGTAAAACAATTTGGCATGCTGGGAGCTTTGAATGCTACGAAACTACGTCTCTGGACGGTAATCTCCTAATTAATTACTCCACACAGCGTGTTCATGCAGTAGAATTAAAAGATGATGATTTCAGATATGGCTAAGCTGCAGGGACTGTTTTTAACGTCTATCAAATATAAGATCGCAATTACAAACCAACTTGGATACAATAGAAAAAAAATTAAATATATCCTAACTTGGTCTATTGATGTTTTTTTTTTCACTGGCCGACATTTTTATATTGAGCTCACCATCTAAGTTCACTCAATAGTAGATCTGAGTATGATAAAACATCCTGCGCATATCGTAGTTTTTTTTTGTTTATTTCATTTCTTTTCATTTAAGAAGGATATAGTGCATATATTGTGACAATTTCTTAATATAATACTCTAATAAACTGCAAGGACAACTGAACGCGCCTCATCATAATCGTCCGATCATAAAATCCCCTAAAATAGAGCTATAAAAAACCCATCAATCATCAGACATCGAATTAGAGTAAACGGCCTATCTACGGCCAACCGTGCAAGCCTAATAACATTTTAAGCATTCATTCGTGTGCGTCGTTGCCGGCCCCGTTCGCTCATTTCGATTGTTTCTGTTCTCTTCGCATTACAGGCGTCAGACAGCGGAGGAACGTGAAGCTGAGCGCCAGGCAGCGAACCGGCTAATGATGTCGCTGCAGGCTGAAGTTGTGCAAAAGTCGATGCAGTTCGCACAGGCAACAAGCGGTCATCAGGGAGCCGCGCTCGCGGCGGTCGCTGCAGCCAATGCCGGACCACAGGACCCCCGCGAAGCGCTGCAGTGTCTCAGCAGCGCCAGTCTTCACGCGCTTCAATCGCTCCAGCCATGGGCAGCGGAAGCTGCGGCGTTAAGCGCCGCCCAACAGGCCGCTGCCCTTCAAGCAGCTGCGGCAGCGCAACAGGTCGGCTCGCAGTCGACAAGTGCACCACCTCCAACGGCACCTCACTTTCTTACAACCCCTCTCTGTTGAGAAAGGAAGAAAGTTGCAGAATCTTAGCCCTGTTAATTCCTTCCCCTTCTTCAACTCTCAAGTCGCTCCGACAACCTAAAAAAAAAACTCTGACGAGAACATTAGCGGCGGCTAGAAAAGAACACGATGTGTTCGCTAGAAACTCCGACACATATCAGTATATGTATATTGATTTAGATAATTCATGTCATTGGATTTAGCAAAAAAAAAAACACGAAATCAATATAGAAAACGGAGATCGAAGTTGCGAATGACAAAAGATAAATGAAGTACTAAGAAGAAAAGCACGCATACCTCCGAGACTACTTGGATGGGTCGAAATTGAAGAAGAATGGCTGAGTACTAGGTCTCGAGGGCAAGCCGTAGTTAGCGTAGAACGACGACACGTCTTCGATTCTATCTGTTGAAAAACGAGACAAACAATTTTTACTGGGCAAATATGGCGAAGATAATCATTATTTCAATGCATAATAAGCAAGCGTTCTAACATTGTCAGCTCAAATAGATGCATAAATCCATTCGATGTGTGCTGTCACACATCTAACCTGCCCTAGTTGTCCTTAGGTAGAAACAATCTTGCTTAGTCCGTCTTCGAAAAAAACGTGTGACGAAAAATACGCAGGGAACAATTCACGCATTCACTTTGCATTGGGAACACAATTAGAAAGATTATAGACATACATATAATCAGGCATGTGGGCTTATCGGCGTCGTCGTCGTCGTCGTTTGTTTTGTGCAAAAAGCAAAACACACACACACAGGAGTAAACACAAACAAATCCGAGATTATCCGTGATCTACAGAATATAGTTGTGTATTTACGCAGATGTAACAATGTGTAGTATAAAAATAATCGACCTGTTAATGTCGATGAAAATATCCAGTGCAGCGAATAGAAACCCAAAGTGGGAGGGGAGGGGAGGGGGGGGTGATTACACTGAGTAGGGACGCACCTCCTCATCGAAGGCATGTCCAGAGCCTGGTAAAATCTAGCGGAACCCTGGGCGTCATTCATAGGGTGCTTTATTGGCGGGGGCGGGGGGAAGGGGTATGTGTATATAGATGTAGGAAATAGCAAGATCATTGTACTAGATTGCATTTATCACTAATACCATATTGATTCGGTATAGATCGGGGAGAGATAGGATCGAATATTTCTCTGTTCTGTAACGCTGACATTCATATATTCGTCTACTTGTAGAAAAAGTAGAGTGATTTCGTGCAGCATGGTATATTGTATACATTGCACGTAAAACAGTGTATCGGTATTTTTGCCGTGACAGAGACGCGGACCATGCTTGTATAGCACATGCTTGTATCAAGGGCAACGATTATCGATAATCAATATAATCCGTGTAATGAATAGCTATAGTATAATGTAGTTTGCGGTTTGATTGCGCTTGTAAGAAGCTTGAGAAGAAGCCAACATCAATGACTGTAGAAAAGAAGAGTTGATGCTCTTTCAGGGTGAGCGACTTTGCCCCCCCCCCCCCCCGCACGTACTGCGGCAAACGGCAACACAAATAAGAAAATAAATATCAATAAAGAAAGCAATGAAGCACGTATGGTAATCAGAACCAGTAATTAACTGCAACTATCAGTGCAATTATGTCGCATTTTAATTTACATGCAATGTTTGCCCAATCAGGCAAACGTGCACATGAACAATCGGACGTGCCCTGAACGACGTGGGCATGTGTGCTGGCTTCACAAGCCGATGTATGTGGGTGAAGTCTTTTTCACTGATACAGTTAACTCACTCCAGACGCTTTCTCATAAGTATTGCATGTGAAGGTTTTTGGCAAATCGTAGATTTATGAACGTTTACACATGATCGTATGACATATATAATCTGAAGTCGATATTGTCGCCATGTATATAGAGACTGATAGGCAAGATCATGTGAAGGCTAAGAGGTAAACGTTTGAAGTTCATGTGTAAATAGTCGGATATCAGAATTGAACTAGCTGGGCTATATAGAAAATCTATTGAGAATAAAAACGAATACCGACACCAAAATAGATTATGAAGGTCTCCATTTATTTCTCGAAATCCCTGGCTGTGTGTCCATAGAAGATTTATTTAGTATCTAGTTTACATCACTTGGCAGGCTATTTAACGCCACAGAAACCACCGACAATTATTCATATATATATATATGTTTATATATATATGTATATATAAACACAATTTCCAGCATTGATTTTCAGCAATCAAACTGAGTCGGTGGATCGTGATTGATCAATATGAGTGTTCAGGTGTTCCCGATATAAATTAGAATTTTCACAAGATCAGGATATCCGATAAATATATATCGTCTCATTTATCACTCTATCTCTAACAGCGAAAGATGGCATTAAATCAAAAACTACAATGAGAAATTTAGAAAGGCAAATGAATACGGGTAAAGCTGACGGATAGAACCGGCAAATTTCAACATGTCTCATATAAAAAACAACTATATGCTATTTTTACTTCTTGTTTGTTTTCATTGCATTTGGTTCCTTCAGCAAAAATGGTCTTGTCTCTGACGATGACAGAATAGTTACGAAGGGACATAACGGCCTAGACAGGTACGGTTTGTATGTAAATACGGTAGGTGCAAAAGTGTGAAGCGAACGCCATAGGCTAGTACTTTAGGGTGATTATACAACTATTATATACTTGAATAAGTAGATTTGCTCTGACTATCGATGTTGATTGATGATACTAAAAAAGCGACTCGCAACAAATGAACGTGAAGATAACGCACTGATGATAATAATCCTTATCAACTGAAAATATCAATGATGATGATAATAAAAACGGTACTTATTAACATAGCTCGTATGTATGTGTGTGTGTGTGTGTTTGTGTGTGGCTACAAAGATGAGAGACTCTTGACGCGACTTCTCCTGCTGATGATGCAAACGTTGATGATAGTAAGAACAACAGTAGCAACAACGACTACGACAAGGATAGAACAACAAAATCTGAAACGTATTCTGACCTCAGCAGTGAGGTATACGATCAACTGTATCTGAAACCAGCAGGGCATTAGATACAGTTGATCGTTAGAGCCTACTATGCTACAAAGTTCCCATATTCTAAGTATTTTACCGAGCGGCGGCGGCGACATTATGAATCAAAAATATGTCCGATAGATATCCTTCAACACTGATGTCACTGAGCATCTGCGGATTGCGTTTTACCTACGTATTTAGAGGCCGCTGAAGTAAGTAGCGCGATGTAAAAATTCAGCTAGAATTTGCTGTTCAATATAGAAAAATACAAATGATATCGACTGTGTACGAACATCTAAAGCCGCCCTGAAACATCTGTATAATGTCGCTTAGTCATACGGCACAATACTGGCCAAACTGGAAAGAGCGTAGGCCCGTACGTGTGCAGCCAGAAGAAAAACAGAAAGGAAAAACAGCTACGCCCCTCTGACGACGTAGCTCGCAGGCCACCAAGATGCAGCCGATATTGCGGCCTATCGATAAGCGTGCAACGCAGCGATGAGAGCAAGCGACATCTGGTGACGATGGCGTGTAGAATAGGTAACATATCATAATGCGGAGGGTGACTATACACACGAGTAAAATACTAAAACTTCACGTGAAGTCGAATTGAGTCGGTGGCAAAGATTATTCATAATGATATAAGAAATAAAAGGAGATGAGGATAAATAAATGCAAGCGTGCAGAGAAATAAGTAAAATGCAGTGTTTTTTTTTTTTTTTTTTTATTCTATTATAGATAGTTATGACGTTAGTATCGCGCGTATCGTTTTTGTTTGGATGTTGCCTGTCATTGTGGATCTACTCGTATAGTCAACTAGTAATATCTCGTCGTGAGCAATGTAATGCATGAATTGGGGTCTTAAATTGAGACAGTTTATGATTGGTAACCATTGAATCGGAGATTGAAAAAAATCGATACCTAACATTCATTGAGACGCGCACACACTAGCCTATAGGCTATGTACAAAGTTATACATTTTAATGTAATTACGATGTCGTGAAATGGCCGTCTGTATCTCAGTAAACGAATGGGAACGTTTATCATAACGCAAAGTCTTAGCTTTTCTGTTAGAACTCGTCGTGGAGAATCAGATTGCTGTACGTCTTAACAAACGTAGTTGAAGCGATGTCCCCGACAAGAAACCACGTGAAACATTAAAAATGTAACGGGCATCATTTGCCTTTAGGTGGGCAAGCATCAAGGTAAACAGAGCTCCGGCACGCAGTGACTAGATCGAACCTATCTACAGACACGGACGCTATATGTGAGCGTGAACATACACCAGGCGCATTTGGAAATGGTACGTGTTTATCTAATGGTTTGCCACGACATTGACATCGTCCCATTTTTGCATAGCCATTAAGCTAAAGATGGGGCCAACAGAAGAACGAGAAGTAATCCTAAATAGAAAGCGGAAAGAAGGTGGAGAAGATGCCGGCTCCAAATTGAACTTTCTAAGATGTTCATGAGGGCTTTCCGGATGTCTGTTGTACGTGCTGTTCTAGCACACTTGCGCCTAAGGAAGCGATACGAGAGAATGCGTGGGTGGTGAGTGTCCGGATCAGGCCAACGTCGAGACGCCATCATAAAGATAACGAATAAACGTTCGGCTATAGTGATACAAGGACAGGCAGGATAATTGTTTATTACGTTATTATACGTTACATTCGAATTCATTGTGGGACCCATCTCGCTCGACTCGGTAAGCTGATTAAAAGCCTACGCTGAGAGGTAACGTAACCAGCAGAGGGTTTAGATTCTCGAAACTTCTACCGTAAAGACCATTTATTATAAACGAGACTGCATCCTGTCGATATTTTCCAGGAAGACTATACAAATTGTTTTTGTCTTGCCTCTACCTTAGAAGCTGCACGGATACACCCTGATCTTTTCCGGACCTATCTAACCGAATAAATGATTGTAGATCTTTCGAGTACCCTAAAATAGAATAGGTTGGGTTCTAAAACAAAACAAAACAAAACAAAACAAAACAAAAAAAATAGCGAGTTTGAAAGTCTTGAAATTGAGATGAATCTATATATATATATATATATATATATTCGTTATTTGTAGCTAATAAAAACAGTCCTAAAATTTTAGGGGGCTAAAAATAGCGCCATATAAATTTCTTTTGCCGGTTTTTAATTACATTTTTGCAGTTCTTAGCACTGAAGCTTCGAGGAAATTCAAGTGTACACAAAATTGAGCCATTTATACAAAAAAAATACGCATACCATACGAAAACGTCCAAACGTTATATCGATTCGTGATTTTAACACGATAATACTGTGATAGCTCAAACTCGATAGTATAGTAACTTCCTTATCGTAACGGATCGGTAACGGACATTTTGCAATCGTAATCCCCTGCATCATTCATGCAGTAAGCCCACATCTACGATCCTCTCTATCAGTGTAGTTAACTATTTCCTTATTAACCTATAATATTGATACGCTGTCCACACATTGACAAGAGTTATAGAAAACGTACCATCAACAAACATGATATGTGCATTTTGCGGGGCTCGATCTAATCGGGGAAGAGAAACGCCCACCTCTTGGCAACATCAATAAGCGAACCAGCAAGTTTTTCGAGTACGGTCGCATACATACACTCCTATACCATATATCATACATGTATAGGGGCTTATGAAACAATTATGATTTTTAAAAAGTGACTCGACTCGGTGTTCCTTAGGTCGTTTTGGACTTGGCAAATTACCTTCGAAACTTTCATGGTACATGCCACTCGTGTCCTGCGTTGCCTCGACAGTCGAACCTTTGCAAAAATGCTATTTTTTCATCTATTTTGATCAGGACCGAATTTGTTTATCGTTACAGAGGAAAAAACGAACGCTTATCCACGATACATAACACTTGGCCACTATGAAAGTGAACGAAACAGCAGTTTATTAGGCATGAACTATGCCAATGCTTTTCAAATCTAATATAAGCATATATGGTCTTACCCAAGAACCTACCAACAGTAGAAAAAAAAACAGAAGAAAACGTCCAGGACACTCGCATTCCTAATTATACGTCTAGGTGTAGACATATCCTGGTGGCTATGCGTTTAGCTCGAGAGGGGGGAAAGTTCATATGCAAAATGCTGCTCGTCGACAACCGCCAAAAGTCATCGGTCGCCCGTTCAGTCAACAGCTTCTTTTCTCTATTGTTTTAAACTGTCATGCGCTAATAGAAGCCGCAGCAGTACTTTCATCTGTCCTTATATCGTACCACAACAAGCAATTTCTGTGCTACGACGAGCAGCGCATCAGTTTCGGTAACGTGACAGGCCAAGATTATCGGCGGGCAGAAGTCTACCTAGTAACATCCCTTCCTAGTCGCCGGTGCTGGCACGCAGTAGTAACGATCGTTGCTAAAAAGAAAAGGAATCACACCATAGTACAAAAGATCAAGGCAGGACACAAGAGGCGCTTGCTTGATTCGTAGAAGAAAAACAGCATTTGTCGGTCGGTCGGTCGGTCGGTCGGTCGGTCGGGTGGTTAGGCACAAGTTTGCTGACACTTGCTACTAATTTCAATAGAAACAGCTGGATCAGCAACAACATCAGCATTTATAATAGCAGCGGAAACGTTCAAACGGCGACGGCAGCAGCAGCTTGCCGATGGCTAGTTTGACGTTACATAGTTGTATGCTATTTATATATATATATAAGATCAGTGTGAGGGTAACAACTACATACTGGTCCGTAGCACGCTGAACATCATCAAAGAAAATAGTGCAATCCTAGTAGACATACAACAGCGGCAGAAATGGCAAGCCACTGTGTATGTGTCTACAGGACAGAAATCAGGAGCTAGTAACACGTTATTTTTTTGTCTGTTTATAATGAATATGATTACAGACATTTAGCTACTTATCTTATACTACTTCCTTTGTGAATGTAGATTGATAGGCGTCCAGAAACTGTATGTTGAGTACGTTACTGTATGGCGTTTAAATTCGCTACGGCCAGTCTAGACCGAAACGAAGTGACGCTCCGTAAAGCACCCTTCGGAATACGGTTCCGCTATTGCTCTGCCGGTAGGTCATCGTCCGCTTCAGCCATTGTGACCATCCGAACATTTTTTTAAATACAAATTGCGCAGTTGACATTTTTAGTTGTTCTTGATAGCCAAATAACCCGTCTAAGCAAAGCTACACCAGGCGAAAAAATCAGAACTTTTATCCGATAAAACATGACCACGTGAAGGTACGCATATACTGAATGTTATCTAAGTTGACGTTAATTTTATAGGTATAAGTTCAGTTTCAATATAGTTGCTAAGATCCCACCAGAGAAATGGTGCGAAGACTATAGTTCGCTAAGCGTTTACACCCGGCTTGCGAAATCTACAATAAACATATAGAAGCTTTCCTTTCTAGAAAGGATTATTTTGAACCCAATTTGTTAGACTTGTAGCACGTGGCTTGACTTTAGATGAAGGTAACCGATTGGCATTTGTGCAGGATAATGATTTCAGTATCGAATCACACGACCCTATTTGAGACCTTGAACATCACCCATCCGCATGCGGCCATATATACCTAAATATTATGTCAATTTATGATCATGAACAGCGTCTAGTTCTAATGACTAGACAGCTTTATCGAATTTGAATATTCGCGCGAATATTCGAACGTCGATGCTTCAGACTCCGATTATCGTTATCTGGTCCCCGCAAGTTTCGTAAAGCACAAAGGGCATACGGATTTCGCTAAATGTCAAGTAAAGCTTCGCAAGACCTTGTGTACTGCTTCTGGGGTGGCTATGCATATTGGAATGACAATGAATGCATAAGCCACAGTTACTTGAAAAATAAATTTAAAATACGAAAAAGAGGAACACGACGAAAAAGTCTTAATATCATTATCGTTCATGTTCCGATATCACGACCGACACACATACGTACCTGCGTATTTCTGTGTCATGACTATTCTTTACGTATGCATTACTCTGTTGATTTGCGTCGACGTAAATGAACTGTATATATTGACATAAGGGTTTACCCTCATTGACGGTTTCTGCGAGGACGAAATCGATTTTGATAAACAACGACATGTCCGGGGTCGTCGACAAGTTGGACAGGAAGATCCATCGACAAAACAATGCATCCCACATTTGGGCATTAACACATATCTACATCTATCTATCCGTGAAGTTGCATTTTTTATTTTACTTTACGTTCTTCCCGTCGGCTCTCTTCTCAAATGTATTTTGGTGATTCTTCGACAAGCTTCGGTAATCGTTCGGTGCTATACTTCGGTCATTATAGGTTATTTCGACTATCTGTCTGTCTGGATTACACTTCGCTACACGATTTCGATGAAAGGTCTGTTGACCTTCGACCTGGTCCAGGCCGATGATTCGGATCGAAACGTGGACACTTTGAGACACCACGATCGATTGAAGAGTTACTACAGGCACGTTCTGTCAGAAGGATTCGACGTACGCAAGGTGCACAAGCTTAGAAGCTAACTGGATCAACGTCAAGAAACGTTTAGAGACGTGAGAGAGAGAGTTCCATGTCGTACAATCGTTATCCTACAATGGCGGTTTATCTGCTCAAAGGTTTATCTTCTTTAGATCTATGAGGACAATAGTAGTACTCTTGTGTTAAGTCAGGATGGTTTATGCGATAGGAAATTAGAACCTTTTTCTATGGATATCCAGAGTGCCGGATATGCGGCATAACGTGGGCATTTATTATCTGGTTTGAGAATTTTCATTCCAAGTGTGCTAGGAGAATTAAGAACGCTTGTTTATTGGAAGACATTCGTCCTGTCAACTAATTTGTTATTAGTAATTTACTTATAGCACTGGTTAGCGAAAGCTAATCGTTTTCATTACCATATCCATGCAGAAGCATTACGACAGTGGGCATTTTGAGTACTCCGTTAGGCGAAAGTCATGAGCGTCATTTCGTAGGAATACGCTATTGCGGGACCATACTTCGGTGAACACTGCCCATGTCCAGTGCTTATCCCAGAACGCCCCCTTTTCCTCCTATCGAATCACTCATGTTTAGGTCGTTTGAGAAAGCACCTCAGCCCGAACGATTTATCGAGGTAGCTTAGCCACAGACGATGGCGAGCTGCAAGCAACTGCGTGTCACTGTCAGCGCGTACAAAGCCGTATGTGCTATACTTCAGCAAAACTGCCGATCGCTAGAGCCACTAAGGCAATTTTGATAAAGACAATGACAACTACACCAACATCAGCCGCTCGTCGACGTAACAGGCGCCAGGAACGGGCGATGAATGTGTACCAAAATGCATCGGCAACGACGTGGAACCCGGCACGATATGGCCGAAGCGTCGACAACAACGACCTCTCCTTTTATTTCTCTACGAATTCGAGGTTTAGCGTGTGCGACCGTGCGTTCTTCTGTGCTTTTGAGTGTATATATACGTGTTGATATATCTGTCGGTGTGTATTTATCCTGTTCACTACACGGTGTTTGACTCAAGTACTCAGGCGGCGCCGTTTGAAGCGTTGTCGCCAGCCTGTCGAAGTATTGTTTGTTTTACCACTTAAAAAACGATCTTCCTCTCGTGTGCTGTAACAGTCAGTAGTGTCAACCCTGTCGCTATTGTTGTCGACTATAGCGAAACAAGACTGAGACTATCGGCTGCAGCAGGGCTGCGTGAAACATCGAGCGATGTATGTGCGACGGTAAAGACTGCTGTGCTGCAGAATGCTGCATTTCGAAAGGAGATGGCCGTGAATAGTAGAAGATTGTAAGAGCATAAGACGGAAGCAAAAGTTGGACGCTTCAGAGTGACGTGCCTGTATCGAATAAGAACAATTGCAATTCATTTTCAATGGACGGGGATGGACAGGCACCAAAAGACTTAAACCGTTGCAGGCGAACGAATGGGCTGCTATGAAGTCTAATGCAGCTGGTATACCGAGAGGCAACCGCCAGTACATCCGACGTAACGGCGATGGTGATGTGCCATCATTGCGCTTCCACCTAGAGGTCCCCAGGTAGAAGTTATTAGAGGGATGCCGGTGGTCAAAAAAAATAATTCTTGCTGAATTAAGTTAGTTCAGTGAGGGCCAAGGAGGTAATCGAGCTGGAAAACGATGCTAGGTGTAATTTAAACATCTGAAGCTGCAAAGAGTAAACATGGGCCAGGCAAAGTGATCTTACTTTGCTCAATGTCAACTCAAACATCTGCGATTTAGTCAAGTAAAAAAAAGGCCGGAAAGTTTGGCCCATACCGTTGTACAGTTGCCGAACGCCAACCGCATGCAGCAGGTAACTGACAGCTGGGTTTGACACAGTGACGGCCCAGTTCAGGAAAATCGTGCATAGCCATGGGAAGACGCAGACGGGCACATTCCTAATTCAGACCTTGCTTTATCGCAGTTTTCCTCGAAACAACAAAGCAAAATTGCCTCTGACGATAACATAGCAGAAAACTAACCCCTACTAAGTACAGCGAAAACCTAAATGCATCTAAAAAGCTCACCTGGAGTAGTCTAAATAGCCAGTCGTAAAACAAAAAAAAATTCCTAGACATACGAAGTACGCTTTATAATAGGTAGATAGTGGCCCTTTGTAATTACAGAAATACCGAAACATCGTGAGTCACCAGTTTTTGTAAACCCTATTTACCTACATTTTTCTAACCAATCCATGACGAATATATATATATATATATATATATATATATATATAGGAGACGAATAGTGGAAAGTTGAAGCGACAAGTGCTAGTACCAGAAAATGTAGCTATTAAGATGATGTGGGGCCAACGTAGTCAGCTGGTTCTCAGGTTATTTTGAACAACTGAGACCGAAAGAGCGGAAGAATGATTGAAAGCAGAAAAAAATCAGTGCCTTATGATCTGATTGTCTAATTGGTACCGGTATTTTTGATCCAGATATAGTAGACACCCTTGGAACACATTTATTGGATGATATAATGCCCATCAGCGTGAATCAACGTAGATATCGACGTCAGACTGTAAAAAAAAAATTGATAGTAGTAAAATGCGACGATGAAGCAGCTATTGAAAATCTGCCTTATATACACGTTCGGGTCTAGAGATAATAGGATAAAGGTTTGATGATGTAATCCTATGGAGATGGTCGATGTTTACTTCATATGTGTCGAAGCAAAGGCATAAGTGGCAACAATAAAGTGCAATAATTACACCTCGCCTATTGTTTGATACTTTGTTATTTTACGTTAACTCACATTTGCCGTTTGAACGAAATGCTACTCAATTGTTTAGATAAACAATAGGTTTATTCATCGCGGCACAAGAAGTTTTCCAACGAGCCAGTAGATGATCTCGCAGTTTCGATGATTTCGGCCATAATCCAGGTCTGTCCGACGTGTTCTGGGAATCTCGGTCTCGACAGCACCAACCAGGAGCGAAAACAACGACAACAATAATAATCTGACAGCCCGCGGTCACGTAAAGCCATATGTAGTGAAGACCCATCGGTAGTACGCTCTGTTTACTTTCATAACAGTTAGATAATGTATAACGAGGTAATTGGATTTAGAGTACAAGTGTCATCGTACTACGCACCTTTTGTGGAAGACACGAGGTAACACACACATCAGGCCACCAGGATGACAACGTAGGAAGTATGGTCCCTCTTTAAAGATATGGTAGCTATCCGGTCGTTCCCGTAGCACTCCATGATGCCATTGCTACTTTTTTAAAACTACCTATGTCAGACACAACGATGTAGCTAAGATTCGTCATTTGCTAAAAGTAACTCTGCAGTGAAGACATTGCCTGCACCCTAATAATTTCGTGAACTAGCTCAAGTGCTTTCTAACGCAGTCCATAAAGAATAAAAAAAAGTATCTGTGAAGATTGCCGATTGGCTTTGTCTCTTAGAAGATTCGACTTTAAGTATGCAATAATTATAATTAATTTTACTTGTTAATTAACATTCATCGTATTCGCCATTGTGTATTTCTTGGCTACATACCAGAATGGATTTATACAGAGCACAAGGACAGTATATCTTCTTATTGTCGGACGCTTTGTTATGAAACCATCAACAAAAAACATCGGGCTATGCCTTCTCCTCATAAGCAGGCTGTCTTGGCCTAAGGGCACCTGCTCGCTGATACCCAGCTCTGTCTTAGTTAAGATGCAGGATTTCACCAAAGACAGTGTTTACAAATGGACAGAACTCAATCAGCGTATTGTTACAGGTAAACCATCATTACGGGTTGGGCTAATCTATACCCGCCTTGCTATAATAACTCTTCGGGACCGTGAAAATACTTAAGAAAACAGAAAAACCCGGAGCGTAAGTGTTAACAGTTGTCGCTCCTGACCGCATGACCGCAGCTGCTCTAAAGCTGTCAATAAATGTTTCCAGCAAATAGTAATTCCGGAAAACTGTCGTATTGGCTATTTGTGAACTTTCAAATATTGCGGTATCCCTCTGGAGTTGCATCTATACCTGGAAAAAAGATGGGCAAATCAATTTCTTTGCTTAGAACTAACGTATGATAGTTTGTTGGACCAACAGGCGGATGGAAATTTGTGCTTGAACGAGGAAAAAATGTCTACGCATACTTAGTTCTGTCACGGGTTTTAACGTTCGCTTTTACCTAGATACGTTTAGCTGCTTCATACAGTGCGGTATTGCTGAACGCTGACAATTGATGATTTCTATGAAATGGAACTTTACGATTACCTATAGAGCCATCATGCAAGCTCTTGATGCACTTGCTAAGATTTTGTTAACGCAGCTGGATTCGAGCTCGACCCCAATAGTTATTTCCATAAAACCAACTATCCGAGATCTGAACTAAATATTAAAGTGCAGTGTATACTTCGGCAGGAAGTACGAATTGACATAGGGTTCATCTCTGTACCTCTATCGTATCCAGCCTGTGAATGAACACCCGTAGTATTCGAGTGCTACCGTACCTTTTAGCCAAATTATCAATTTTTCTCATTTCCTTTACTTGCCAAAAAGAATCGCTTTTGTTCCATCCATGATTTGCCCTCTTCAAAACGAGGTCATCTGATAGCTGCTGCGTCCGGCGATTTATATGTCCTGTCACTCAGCTGTCGCGTTATGGTTCTTCTTTCCCCAACGTCAGAAACAGCATCACCCGAACATTTGCGACAATCGAAAAAAGTCAGCCAACGACGTAACAAAGTTAGAACGTACCTGTACTTTCCTCCTCTACATCTTTGAATACGAACCTGTACATGCTTACTGGCTGTGCTTATCTGAATCTAACCAATTATTTACGATTGTTCAGTTTAGGTGACACATTGGGCAAAACAAGAAAGGAAAATGTCTTAGAACCAATAGCACGTAGCGTTTTAATAATCACCAGCATCACGCTAGATTGATGATCGTTGTTTTCGGCGATCATGCGTCTAACTACGATGTTATTTTGTTTAACGATAAGATAATAACAACGGAAGTGGATTATCTATAGAAAGATGATAAATGACGTGTGTTCCAGAGGAGATCGTAATGGTAGGTATATTGAGTGACTGAAAAAATTATGCCAGGTTGCAAGTGGTCTCGCGTTGACACTACGATCCAGCGTCGTGTTGAATCTATAATTCGAGTTTGTGAGGGTTGAAGCTATCATTAGCTAAAAAAAACTCACGTTATGTTATTGCGTGTCACGCGACAAAAGATATTAGCTTTCGAGGCTCAACATTAGATTGCACCAAGAGATAACTTCGCTTAGTAATCTTCTGTGCTTCTTTATCCCCTTTTATTGTATACTTATCTTCAATCGCTTCGGCAGCGTACGAGCGAGGACAAGCATAAGCTCTGGACTGCATACAATGCATTCTCACTGAACCGATCAGGTTAGGTTTAAGCGGAAGGCTCTGACAGCGTTGAAAAATTTCGGATTTGAATCAGTTTGTTATTGCCGCAAACTGAGCTCACATATAATTCCTCCAATAATAATCATTTTCCAGAAAGGAACTTAACAACTTCAACGAAGTCACCGTTTTATCCTAACGAGCCACTCTAATTCGTATAGGCAATTGCACTCGAGTGGAACATAGGCATGCTGTTCCGCCAGCCCGTTCGGCCATTCAGCTTAACCGGAGTTCGACAATCGACTGTCGCGCACCCTGATCTGCTTGGTTTGCTGTCCCCAAAGGAATCACAAAAAACTCGCCCTTCGCTCTTTCTTCATAGGCCGCCTTTTCGCTCGGTGTTGTCCTAACTTACAATTTGCTTTCGATGCCACCAATTTTCTCTGCGATTTCGATTTTGTTCCAAAGCGGAAACAGCAGTTTTGCGACCGAAGCATTTGAGGAGCAGGCCCGGAGAACATAGGCCATTCGCTTCTCCCAATTCGGACGACTGGGATGATTTCGCGATATTCTCCTGAATCAAGAGATTGTCGGAAGTGGAACGGATGGGGCTTGCTGCTTCCTCTAGATGAGAATGATTCAGTGTTAATTTGAAGTGACGCGGAGATAGAGTGGAACCAATACCAGCCACGACAAAAACCCGGACGGGAACAGGGTAAGCAGGCTACCGCAGCAGCAGAGAATGGGATGGGAAGACGAACAGGGCGCAAAGATCCGATGAACAGATAATTTCCTTACTGTTGCGGATAGGAAAGAAGACCTTGAGATCCTTTCCCGACCAAGAAGGACGAAGCGAAGCACCGCTACATACATAGAAGGCTAATGAGAAAATAGCGAATGATTACCACAATAGAGCAATATTAATGAGTAATGCACGACTAATATGGTTGCAGATAGTGCAATTGTAGGAAATCAGTAGGATGCTGATATATCGAAGCTGTCATCCGCGAACGGGCTGAGACGCACAATCCAGGTTTAGGAAAGGCCATTCCGATTAGTAACATCTACAAATATACCTGTTTTCATTTGGTCATCGTCTGTCCAAAGCTGGCAGATTATATATACCAACTTGAATGATTTGTTTAATTTACAAATAGATCTAATCTATGAAACAAAGAAGATATGTTTTTCTAGATGCTTTTGTCTTGCCTCGCAGCAGAATAGCTTTCAATATAGCTCAGGTCGAGGTTTTTGGCCTACACACATGTCGGGTTTCCCTGCTGAAAACCAAACCTGATGTCTGCATCTGCAGCCTGCCAGTGTGAAGTCGACAGGGTGTGTGCGTTATTCAAGATGCTTTAGTAGACAAGTAACCTATATAGAAATAAATTTCGGGCGACCAATGGTTCAACCTGAGTTGAGGTAGCGTATATAAGCGCATGCCTTCCTCTGACCCATTAAACACCTACGGTTTGCAATGAGCGTTCCCACTAAATCGGCGAGCTTATCTTATCGTAATAAGGGCTAGACAGACCCGGTTTGGAGTCACGTGACACATTTTCGTCCAGCTCCATAGCCTGTTGCAGCATGAGTCCAGCCGGCACAAAGAAATAAAGGACACTGTGACAACATGGCTGAAAGCGTCATATGTGCATATCACAGCTTGTGATCAAGTACCTCGAACATAGATTTTCATCGCCCTATTTCAACCTACGCAGGCTTTTCATAAAAAGGTTACGTGCAGTAGACATTTCTATCTACGCTGTCTGTATGCTTGTAGATTAGAGTACAGTTTCTTCATGACTATAACAATAAATACGTTTATTGCAAATTTGACAGCGCAAAAGACTTGATTCAAAAGATGGTTGCATTTATTTCGAGCCACTGTATGGTATGACATTCATTCTTCAAGGAATAGGAAAAGCCGCCAAAGGAAATGATCCATTTTCTGGCTGTACATTTTCGAGGGATATTGGGTTTAGAATGGCTCGTGATTTGAACAGCATCAAAATATCTTAGAACTATTGTGGACTAGACTACCCTCTATGTATTGAACATTTCTTTGTTTGAAGTAATTAGCCGTGAAGAATGCACATAATTTTCAATCGCTGATATGGTGTGCGGCAGTTATACATAAGCTGTACCCAATGCGAAGTCTTCGAATAGGTCATAGCTGTCATCTTACAAACCGATGTCACTTACGCGTTTTCAACTCCTATATGATACGCTCATAAGCGCTTAAATTCAGGCCCAACAAAATCTACTTTTAACATCGGAATAATAATGCTATTCTATAGACAGGAACGAAGATGGTTTGGGCTGTACGAAAACAACGTCCGTCTTTTTTTTTTTTATTACATACAGGAAAATGAACGTTGGCTTCATCGACACTTCAACAAGAAAAAGCGTTATGCCCTAACATGAACGTCAGACAAACGAGAGGATGTAAACTGATAAAACACCAAGCCAAATGACTGGGTTGTTAATGGCACATAGTGTACAACTGTGCCTATGTAAAATAATGATGTGAAATGGTTGTGAATTTACAGCAGTAGGGCCGCTTTCGAATTCTTCACCGCCATATTTGATGATAGGCAATGATCGCTCAGACGAAATTCAGTACACACAAATAGCAGGCGGAAAATATCGAAACAAAAAGGGGGCTTGGGTTTTATACACACACACACGCACCCAAGAAAAATCTGGGTATGAGAGTAGCGAATGAGTTGACGGTGTTTACGGTGACTTCTTGCCATCAAGGCGATTATAATAACAAAGTAGAATATGGCAGTCTTCTTATCTAAGTGATGCATCAATGCCCAGTGTATAAATAACTTTTGTTGATTTTTCAAAACCGGATAAGGGTGATTATAAACGCACTGTGCTAAAGACAACAATGACAGACTATTTTTGAGCATAGATGAGCCAAATTAACGTATTAAGGATAAGTTGTTTTAACTTAACGTAGCCGTCTAATGAACTTTCGCTGATGAAACAGGTGAAGCTATCAAGCAGTTGCATCGGCCATATTACAGGATACAACTCCATAATGTGGCTACGCAAATGTCCTATAAAGAAGTATAAAATCCATCGTTGTCTAGAGAAAATAAAGGTGCTGAGCAATTCTGACGTCCATTGGGAAGTCTGCAGGAATTTTTGCATCTCCGTTCAAACTGTTGCATCACTCGGTGGCCTTCCGCCGACGTTCGTCTTGGTCCGTATTTTGGCCATTGCCATCGAGTATAAAATTCTGCATTATGGTCGACCCTTCTGGTCCGTGTCCGATCGTCTATTCCCAGCCCGTCGTATGCTGTCGCTCCTATGTCCGCGACGAGGAGCGGTTTGTTGGTCGGAGCGGCGTTTTGCTACCTGCCACGTGTTCACGAAGGAAATAACACTTGAAAAGGCCAATTTTGAGAAAGGAGCGACTAAGGGAAGAAAGAAGAAAAGGGGAAATGAAAGAAAAGCCTACGGCAAATCAAATTAGAGCATACAAAATAATAAAAAAAAAAAAAAAGAAAGAAATATATAATAACTACTGCTTGAATGAGACATAAAGGGTGGAAGGCCATAAAATTCGTCTCAGTCCGACAGACGATCCAGCTCCAACCGAAATTCAGAACCCAATCGCTAAGTTTAGATCACCTACACCTATAACTGTCCGTACCCTCCCGAAAGTGGAGGGTTGAGAACCTTGCAGCTTCGCTCGTCTTTTCCTTCGCTCGCAACTGCCACTCACCACTTAGTAATGTCGGATGATGTCGGTACCAAATTACAGCAGAGATTTGAGACACCAAATACCGATTGTATAATCTAGACGGATGTACTGTGTTGACTGGAAACGTGAATGAGCTTCCGAGTAAGATTAAATCATCAGGTTCTTCTGAAGAGAAAAATCTTCCTCGCAGTGATGTTTGTTCCGTTACCACATACGTATTATATACGCATATCATAAGACACACATAGAGGGCAATATTGCATTAATCCCGCGTATTTAGACATTTTATGCCGCGGTGTACAAAACAAAGCCGAGGTCATTTCTTCGACGATTTCAAATGCAAACGCTATCAATAGACAACTCTTTCTCGGGGTAGTAACACGTCTCTGCATATTTAAGGGCATATCCGCTCACTTCTCCGTTCCGTTATGGACACGAGCAAAAAAAGTGGGAAGGGCTCCCAATTGGAAAAGTACGGTATCTGCTCCATAACGGAAAGCTTATGACCGGTGAGCTCGTCACCCGGGGAGTAAATAGCCAAGGGCATATAAAGAAATGAAGGGCAAACTTTTGATCGTGCGACGTGATACGCTTGTGCACGTTTGCGAAAGAGGGTAAAGGATGGCGCGAGTCTAACCAAACGTCAGTTAAACAATCTACACGTAAATAATTTCGAAATACTTAACTATCAGCATAAGAGTATCTTGCTAGCTGGCTATTTTCTATTTTTGCAAGCCGATAATGCAGTCTCATAGGCAAGCACGAGATTAATTATTCGCGCAGAGTCGATGCGATCTGCTTTTCGATAAAATGAACCAGTACTGCATAATAATCTTCTGTTCAGGTCGGAACGTATTGCCACCTGCATGTAATAGATGCACTAATAGATGTTGTTTACTAAATATTGCAGTGTACTTTTACCGTGCAATCTGTTAACGAGCAGACAGAAAACTATCAAAAATTCTGTCGGCTCAACAAACAGCCTCACCCAAATTGTTTTACTTTAATGACGCATCGTAGCTTAATTTGTACGGTGTCGTCGAACGAAGTGAACGCCAAAAACAGGTCCGGAATTTCCATTTCCAATCGAAATGCGTCCTGCTGTGCCTATGGTGCCGCACAAGGATAAACATATGGTGGCTGTGCAATTTATAAACATACACACATGCACAGCTTTCGCTAGGACGCCCAAAGAAACCAGATATAGAGTACCTATCGAGTTCGATTCGAACGTAATCTACGGTAATTCCTTCCCGCTAGACTTCCCGCTAATGGAACACCTCAAATAATCTCTGTCCGATCTTTGCCGACCTACCAGTTGTTGAAATCAGTTTGTTTTGCGTAATGTGATGATTTCAATAACTGGTAGGATGGACTAGTCCCAATAAACTAGTTTTTAGGCGGTGACTGGCTGAGAGCCCTCGTCCTCTCGTTACCCGTCTTCGGGCCTACAGATGATCTTTTTCCTTCGACTTCGTATATATATCATACAGTTAACCTTCATCAAATAGCTTTCAGAGCCCTATAATGACGACCCAGGGTTGTCTCTCGATTTAATTATTTTTCTGTTTATTAGGTATTCGCGAATAGACAAAAGCGACGCGGCTCATGTGTCCGACTGTCGATTGAATTTGCAGCAGTTTCCGTCGAAGGTTTTCTTTTAAAATTAGCATCCCTATCATTTGGGTTTGTCAACTTCACGTATTTGCCTAAGTGGTACTTGAAGTAATTTTGCTCACTGCCGTTGGCGCTACAGAGAATGGCGCACCTAAGACGAAAAAAGGTTAATAAATTGATGTCTACGGCAAAATGCAAACCTGGACCACCCTCCGGTGAGTGGGCGTAGATGCGGCTACCTATCCTGAAAATGTAGTGATATATTTACCTCCCATAAACCGTGCTGCTCATAAGAATTAGATTAGCCCTCTTTCCCCAAACGTTATATATAGCAATTTAAGCTCAACGCGTTGACCAACCAAAATATACGGTATAATATAACAATGTGAAGATAAACATTTGAAAACCGGGCGTTGTTGAGACACTGCATCGTGCAGAGCTTCAACATTGGCAAATATGGTCACTACGGTACCTCTCAGGGTTTTTAAGAACGAAACAAAATGATTAATATTAACTATTATCCTTATAATATTAATCGCAGAGAAAAGAAACTCACTTTGGAGATGATACAATTCTGTATTGTAAGTATATTTATTAGAAGGAACGTCCTTTCAGCGTGTACTGCTCAGTGGTCGTCAAGGCAGGAGAACAGCTTAAACTCCAATTCCTACGTGCACTGCTACGTATGCGTATGACTGAAATGTTATCGTTATAATGTTAAAATACCGTTATTATGTTGCTTTCTTATGAAAAACAAACATCGTGCGCGCGATGATGCTTGTGTTACGTACCGCGAAAAATTAAAGTTTTGCCTAAACTTAATTAAAGGTTCCATCGACCTTGAGTGTTGTATAAGAATTTCACAAGTACCACAGGATAACTACGTTAAAGACTTCCCATATACATGCTTCGGGATATACGAAAAACATGAAATGAAAAAAGATAGGATTGATCTTTTACCAAATTCAAGCGATACTTTTGAAAGAATTCATTTCTAAGTCCAAAATAGTATCTCCAGCACGAACTTGCGTTGGTCATCTATATACCTGAAAGGTAACTAGTACAATACACAATGAGTAATAAGACCATTACCAAAGCGACGCGATAAATCCGAATCTTCTTGTGGAATGTCTTGCCAGAACAGAGGGATCCCCGCAAGATCCGCCGTGTCCACAACGATAATAGAACTAACTGTTCGTTCTTAAACGACAGTGTTTACGTACACAGATACGTTCATATATAGACACGTACACAGTGTGCATGGAGGCGTTACATGTGTTATTTTTTCGTTGGGCAGTCGTCTCTACTTAAAAGTTGCCGATGAGGCCCCCAGCATCGAAGTTCGTTCTACCGTCGAAAACAAGCTGACATTGGACCTGACCTTCGCTGTTGTGCAGTAATCGAAGTACTGACATATGAAAACGAAGTAAACCCAAATCAGGACTGCTACGTCTATCGACCGTACATTAGTCAGCAACTAAGCGTATCATCATAAATGGCATCCACTCGACTACGAACTGAGAATTGCCCCGTTAAACAACCCCGTTTAATTGACATTGTGTAAGATACAACTTCAGCAATCATTCGATCGCATATATTTGTTCGGTAAAAGCTAGTAAATAGCTAAGGCATAGAACTATCGACAATTAGTTAAAACTTACTTCGTAGGGTACATTAAGTGTAGATTGCCACTAGAGGGCGTCACTAGTACTTCACTTCGTAAAAACATAGGCCTAACTTTTCCCAAACTAATTCCGAAACGCATTACAGTATAAATGTCAACACTCAAGGTATGGTAGTCCGCAGATATACGACTAGTATCGATAAGTATTTCACGAGACAAGAATGTCTCTATAATTGCTCGCACTTGCCGCTTTTTTGTCACAGCTGTTTTGAAACTTAGGTCTGCAAGAAGTCCGGCAATCTTCAGTTTGAAAGCTATCTTCAAAATAGCTGGCCCTTCGCCGCTCGGCAAGTGACTACGTCGTGACGTGAAGCGTAAAAATGCTACGCATCCACCATACAAGCTGTATGACATGGTGTGGTTCATCATAGTTCCATCCGTGTGTTATAAAATATTAACGGAATGTTAATTTTTTTCGAGTACTGCAGTGAATTCGAAGAAGTGTTTTTGGCGTACGTTATAGTTATGCTTAGCTACCCTCATGGCTACCCTCATTTTGACTACCTATCAGTAACCCTAACTGACAAGATGCGACTCAGCCAGTTTACTGATCTGGGAGTATCACTATCAAAATTTGCTTTGGCCCGCTCCCGCTAAGCTTTTCTAACATTCGTGGTGTAATTCTCTAGCTTAGTCTCGCTTATCGAAACCCCCGCTTAATATCGGCCTTAAGTAACATTGTTCCATGCCTCGCTGGTTAATCAGACAGTATCTTGCTTCATGGAACGCCTAATCCTTATTATAGGAAACCTCCAAAGGAGCTAAGGTGATATTATTCGAGCACAAGTTTTCGTGCTGCTACGAATCTTTAAGAAGGGCGACGCCGACATGGGCAAGGGAATTCGAGGAATATTTTTCTTCATTGAGTTAGCAATGTTCTACAAAAATTAAAAATCAACTAAGATATTTCTCCAGAACCCCTTACCCCTGTACTTATATATGGTCATAGAATAGCTTTAGGAATAGCCAAGTATAAGCCTACATGAGCATACTTAAGAAACAATTAATTCTATTGATCTCTTATTACTACCAGTATTATTATT
>NW_019213990.1:0-4932 GCF_002532875.2 Varroa jacobsoni | reverse complement strand
AGAATCCTATCTTCTATTAGATGTCTGTTCCAAAATAGCCCTATGAGGCCTCCATATGGGCAACCAGTAGAGTCACGTAAGTGAATCTGATTAGGACGAAATGGCATAGAAGGTACTTGTAAATGACTCAGGTGATCAATTATAAGTCGGTGAATTATAAGTATAGTGTAAACTGTAAACCGCAATGGGAATTTATAATTGCGTTTACCCTATCGACATTCGTTTTTGCCAAAGTAAGGTAAGAGTTTGGAAGGTAACAGAAACCGTGCACCAGCATATGGCTTTTCTAACCTGGACAGTGCAGCCCGAGTAGCCAACAAAGTGATACGTAGGTATGTGCGCTAAGTCATTTCAACATATCTTAATCACTAACTAATACGTTCACCTTCAATATATCTACCACCACTGCAGTTACTTTTAAGTTGATGACCGCTTGCCCGAAGTCTTAATAAAGAATAAATTTTTCGACTCATTATTTGTTATGAAGACCGTCGCTTAACAGAATCGTTATAATATGGGAAAGTCGTTCCACAATGCATGCAATCATTGCATGCGGCAACCAGAACACATGCCAAAAATATTTTTCTATCTAAGTAATTTTGATGGTGTGGTTTAGCAACTGATGTTCAATTTTCTCCTCCTATTTATGAAGTTTTTGAAGGTGCTTTTCAGTAGAGGCTTTGAAGGCTGCCTAATAATAAGTCGAGAAGTGAATGTTTGCCAATCGATTGACTGAGACTACGTATCTCAGTACAGAACCCAAGGAGGTAACCGTAGCTTCTGGCACAAAGTATAAATATATATATCTATCATTTTTTATGAAGTAATCATACGATCTACTCTGTAAATGAAAACCTAAAAATCGAATCTAATAGCTCTTTGACCGATTCTACTCTTAATTTAGTCATTCATTTACATAGAAACAAAGCCTTTTCAAGAAGCGTACACAAAGTTCACAATCCGATCTCTCCAAATTGTAATAGGTCGTGCTGCTATTAGATTCTGTTCTTTTATAAAGCGTATAGTCTTTTAATGTAGGGAATACGCGATTGATTTCATGACCAAATTGTAGAAAAAAAACAGTATAAGAATGTTAAATAAAACATTGTAAACCTTACATTATTGTCTTGAAAACGATGAAATATACATCTAAGGCTAGCCTTAAATAAACATATATTTCGACCTAAGTCAACACAATAGCGTTGAATCAAACCTGGGCCAACGCACTGTTCGATGCAGCCAGTATCTGGCAGCGACCAGACGAAGAGACCGAGGAGAAAGCCTAACCGTTGGGTCACTGTTTCTATAATTAGTGGCTTGCATCGGAAAACATCTCGATGGAAAACGATCAACAAAACTGGTAAATAAGTTGACACGATGTTTCAGTTCTTTGCTTAAAATTGACAATGATTGTAGCAAGTAACTTCAATTCACGATTAGATCGAACGGTTGCTGATTGACGCCTTAGCGGGCTCTAAGTACTAGATCATAACCGAGAGAAAGGAATCAACGTGCACTGATGCGATGTGGTCCTCCACTTCCGACGGGCTCGTCACCAACCTGCTTGCTTCTCAAGTCGCGTACCTCGGACCAAAGAACTCTTTACTGGTTAAGGCCTCGTTTAGAAGTCACCTGCCCGTTGCTACGCGCGTTTCCCTGCCAAGGTTTTACATAGCAGTTCAAAAAAAAAGCGGACAGCTTTAGTAAAATCGTTGAACGCAGACGTCGGAGCACCATAATGAACTCCTTCCCATTTCAGGCGGACTTAACGTCAACGAGTACAGTGCCGCCCCTCGGTATATTCTAAAATACGCAGTTGGCGGGTTCAAACCTCGTCGTGACAGCCCGTGACTTAACAATATATCTCTAGTGCTTTCAAAGCCCAGACGGTTCCTCGCCAGTCGAGATAGGTCCTCTCTTTATCATTTTACAGAGACGGTGTAGACAGATTTATCAGACTAAACGAAGGAGGCGCTCTTTTTCCCGAGACAAAACAATACTCTCAGAGATAGTTACACGGTGGTGGTCTAGAATTACTTTTTGCTTCATAAAATCAAACACGCTTGTCGCTCAAATGTATGCTTTCAGGACCACCATGCCGAAAGGGCCTCTGTGGTATAGCGCGGCATAAGGCAACAGCCGTCAACATTACGACTGATGAGGTGGCAGCAAAGGTTCTATACCAACAAGGCAGCATTTCGAGGTCCGATCAGGCCTGAAGGCCCTAACGAGACATTAGTATCATCCCGACGTCAGACTGCTCTTTACACCATGTGTCTACACGACGGCCTAACGCAAAACGACTGACAGAAGACATTCTTTATCGTCACCTAAAAAGCAAAGGCGATCTTCGACAGCCGAATTTCTCATCACTCAATCACTCAAAGGAGCTGCTGCTACGAAGTTTTTTCAGCCATACTTTTTATGCATCTCTCCGTTTTTCTAGAAGCTTGAAGCACGATCGTGAACGAACAACACGGCTTCTGTAGGGAAAAGTGAACAATGATTGCTTGCCAAATCCTACTCGTCAAGGTTCACCCAGCCCATCCCTTCAATTCTGTAAGAGAGTCCCATAACGATACGATGGCGTGGGCCAACAAGTAACAGAGAGTGCTTTAGGGCTTAACCCATTACTTTCTTCAGTCTTCTTCAGCTAAACAGCATAATGGGAAAGCGCTAATCCATGAGAGCAAACTCTCTACTGTAGGGCGATGTACTCGCGGTCTACGAGGCAAGTACTTTTCAAGCTCAGCAGACATGTCCCGTCATAAGACGGGAGTGCTTAATGGATACTGGCCCAGGGACCAACATGAAATACCGAAAAGCAGGAGCAGTAGTAGCAAATGGCACTCTCTGGTTGCACTACTCGCCTTCATCAGGCGCTTCTGTTACTCAAGGTTGACTTTATTCTGTTATGACCCCAAGCATTACCCCAAGCATATGAGATGGCCTTAGCATAGCCTAATTGTACAAACTGAACCAGAAGAAGTCTCCTTTGCCTAAGAAAGCGCTGGCCCTGCATACATCCTTCCCCAACGTTACGTGTATTTGCTAATGGGTGTGGCGCAATTTTTTGTGAATCTACAATGTCAGCTTAAGGTATCAAAAACATTCGCTGGAGTTCCTTCGATAACAGTGGGATCGGATGTCTGAAATCGTTTTTTGCCACATAGAAAAATTCCACGGAAAGAAGATCCGGCAGATCATAATCCACTGCATGGTTTCTACCATGTGGTGTGTGTGTGTGTGTGTGTGTGTGTGTGTGTGTGTGCTACTGGCTCGTACCGCAAGCCAAATGGAAAATGTATGTGCGTCCGATGCGGAGTCCCCTATGGGCCATACCATCAAGAACATTTTTTCCTGAACAACGTGGCGCAAGAAGAACAGCGCAATCTTAGCGTTCTGTATGTATTCTATATTAGAAATGCTTTTATATTGCCTATATACAAGGTACCCAGCGAACATGAATGAATGTAAATTTCGGCCTTACAGTTCTGCCACTACGATACGAAAAGTTCGTATCAACATTTTGCCCACTGATGACCTGCTGAAAAAAAAAATCGGAAAGATGATCATATTCGGTACTGCCTGGAAATTAGTTAAAACATATCTAAATCCTTCTTGTCATATGGTATGCAATAGTAGGGTGGGCTTTCTAGGAGAAGCCGGGTATCTTGAATAAAATACATTTAAGATGGTTCTACTAAAGAACGCCATCGATGTTACCTTGGGTAGTAAAAACGTCAACTGATTTATATTTTTACCCTGAGCCACCCTTCTATAGTTCATCTAACAACAAACCTTCCTTGCTACTGCCTTCGCTACACCGCTGCAGCGCCATCTGCCGGTTGCTGGCTCAAGCAAATTACAACGGGAAGATTTAAGCCCCGCAGGATTGTGACTATCTGTGCATTCGAATTGTTATTCAGTGGCCGCCCCGGGCACTCTTAAGCGATTTGGAGCGCCCGGACGAAAACATGGATCAACATAGTGTGCCGCCTAGCCGATCAGCAGGTGAGCCCATCAGAATACGGCCCCAGGCCCCGCTAGTGGCGTTTAGTGAACATGTTCAATGAGAAGCCACTCAAACAGAGCAGTCGTTTCTTGGGGGGGGTATTACCACGTTTGGCTTGGGGCATTATGGGGAAATTGAGCCCAATGAAGTGCAGAGGATGGACATGATCATCTGTGTGCCAATAGAGAATAGCCACCGACCAGTGCTCTGGTGGAGCTACCTCCCCAACGAACCACCCCCGGATGCGTGAGGTGGTTGTTAGTCGGCCATTCTCGTTCCCATATTGGGAGGTTGCTATACGCTCTAATCATGGTTTTGTTAGCAGTGTTGCACGACCGCTAATGGGCATCCGCTTAGCGTTGTTACCGATGTTCACCCGCTGTAGCACAGACTTCGAGGCATGATTGGCCCTGAGTGACCGGTGATGATCTCCTTTCCACACATGTCATTTTACTGTTCAGCTGTTCGAACGAATTTGATTCAGCTGACGGCGAACGGATGCCCATTGGCCTGAAGCGTGAAAGGCTGCCAACTTCCTAGTTAGAATATGACAACGGTAAGAATAAAAAAGAAAAAGCTCGATAATTTCTTTGGCACACGTATGAGTTTATTGGATGTGTCAATTAGTTTTTAAAATGCTTCGTGATTTTATTGCTGGTTTGCCCCTCAAGAGTGCATTTCTTTTCTATGTAGGTTTATTGACAATTTTTACAGAACGGTTACCTTCAATGGGTACGTTATACAACGTACTTGTTTCTATTTGCGTACTTATGAAAAGCTTATTAGTAGCGGTTTGTTCACCGAATGGTAAAAAGTATAATGGAAACGAGCCGCAGTGGTCGATTATGATCGTAAGGTAGTATTGTGCTTCGCTGTACAAATCAGTTTAACGACAATGTGAAGACAAATTGTTTATA
>NW_019213989.1:123764-138992 GCF_002532875.2 Varroa jacobsoni | reverse complement strand
ATATATGTCAGTCTATGGATAAATGATTTAGCTAGGCAGGTGCTCGTTTGTTATATGATGCGTATGATACTTTACTTTGTAGTCTTATTATTTGTTGTCAAATTGACGCGTTGGGTCGCATTTTATCTGTGACAGACAACTAGGGTCTCCTTTTTGTTCAAAAACAGCTATCGTTCCCAAGCAATTGAATAACATTAGTAAATTAATAGGCATAAGCCGAAACGCAAAAAATATTAAGCGTATATATGATTTAAGCTTGCGCAAAGCTATAAATATCTATTGGCGTTCTATAGATCAATAGGAGACAACAATGTGTTCTTTTTTTTTTTAAGAAAATTTTTCGTAGATGCAACAGCGGTAAAATATCTCTCCTGTCCAGTTTTACATCTTAAACATAAGCCCATCCCATACTTTACAAGAGTTTCTTGTGAATCAATTTGATGAACAGCTATCTTTGTGTCTGTGACCGCTAATACTACATAACACAGTCAGCTGAGCAAACGCCTGCCTTTCCGTCAGTACAACCACTAGCTGATGCTAGCCGCCTATACTATCTAGTCCTTTTACTCAAGTCAGCCTTAAACCATAAGAGCAAATGAGTTCGACGCGGGCATGAATGCACTTTTGACTAAATTTTAAGCCAATTCAGCCGCCTTAACTCCAACAGCAAAAAATGTTCATAAATCTGGCAAAATGTGATAAAGTTATAACACTTTAATTTAAACCACACTGAAG
Source organism: Varroa jacobsoni (assembly GCF_002532875.2). Taxonomy (NCBI): domain Eukaryota; kingdom Metazoa; phylum Arthropoda; class Arachnida; order Mesostigmata; family Varroidae; genus Varroa; species Varroa jacobsoni. The sequence goes on along the minus strand of NW_019213989.1, from coordinate 138,257 downwards.
AAGAGATATAGAATTCGAATTAGGTTTCGGTTTTGCTAATATGAAATTTATCTACGCAAATACAGAGACGATTTAATACAATTTGGTTGAATCAAGTACCTGTCACTCTGTTACCTGTGCGATAACGAAGTCTAGCGGCATTCGAGTCAAGATGTGTGAAAGTTTCCTAATATGTTTCGAAAGTGAATCTCATACTTGCCACATATATTACTGGGTTACCGAAGTGTTTGTTCGCCAGGCGACGTTTACATACGGCAGCCGTTAACCTAATTTTTGAACTATTCAGATTATATAGAGGAAGCATAAAAACCCCATCTCCGTGGTATAGCTGCACAACGTAGTTAAAGCAAGGGACCACAAGGTGCTATAATGATTTGGTTATTGTTGTTGTTGATACTTTTAAAGAAGCCTTCGCAGAAGATAATATATCGCATGTTCGTTCTACTGATGTAAGCTAAAAGCCGTTTTTATTTTTATTGTGAGTCACGAGCACCAGGTACTTTTTAGGGTTCTGGGCTTGCAAAGGTCGAGCTGGCGCGTCATCGCTCACCAGCTGGTTACTTGATGAAGATGATCGTTTGTAGAGACACTAAGACATTGAGTCTGCTTGTGTCAAATCAAACAAAATATAAACGGTTTTCTAAGACGATGCTTATACATTTATAAGCATATCGTGCAGCTACCCAACTGGTTGTGAGACTGCAACAAATGCAGTAAAGATGTATCTGGCATCTAACGCATGTTAGAATGTAATTTCAATTGAAGAATGTCTTTTTCTTCAGCCAAGATTTGATCGATGCGTTGGTTTAATTATTAGCGGATTCGTAACGGATAAAATATTTTTGACCCAATTCCCATATCGTTTTATAATGGGATTTGTTTCTAACTAAATTTATCCAACTCATAAGTACGTATCGTCAAAATTTGCAAAACACACGAAGCATGAAACCTTTATGGTGCTTTATTTGCAGCTAAAAATCCAATGGCTATAATAATTCATAATTTGTCATTTTATCGTGTCGCTAGTTTTATTTGGCGGACCCAAAATGTAGTGGACTCAACCTCACCAGAAGAAACAAATCGATTCATGTTGAAAATATGAATCGAAGTGAGGAAAACCGTTAGTTGCAGGCAAAATAAGCGAACATTATTCACGTATAAACAAAGATACGTATTACACGGTGTTGTAAATATTTAAAAACAAGTCGTAAATAATGCCGAGTACCCTCATATTATTGGTATGTCCCGGTTCGTGGGATTTCTTCGCGAATAATGTACTTGTTAATAAACAGCCTTTAGGTCAATTTCGAAACGGAGATGAATATGTTAGAATTATGAGGCGCCGTAGTTAACAATGCGATTTGTATGCACAAGGTGTAATGTCGGAAAACGTCAGAGGCAGCTTGTTCGAATAAAGTATAAAATGAGTTGGGTCAAATGTAAGCATGCATGACCATGTCAACACATCCATATAACGACAAATTCTGCCCGCATTAGCTATAAATATTTACCTAAATGTAAATAATATGCGCGTTTCCATAACGTTAACGCTTGATATACGTACCTTGGGCTTACATTCGAGTTCGAAACGCATTATTCTCTCGTTTGACGCTAGGTCAAACGTTAAGTCAATATTTTGTGGAATTTCACTATGTCATGGTTATTTCAAAATTACTATTCAGGAGCGGATGACTTTATTTTTGTTCGCTATTTCCCACACAGCTTCGATCGGTCCGGTCCCAAAGTTGACATGCCCTTAAAGGTGCCCTACGATAGTCAGCTACGACTCTTGGTGGGAAATTCAGATTGGCAGCACACGTTTTGCAAAACGCAAGTTTTTGTTGCGGTGGAAAATCCATACATTTTTATATAACGGAATTTTACTAGCCTTATCGATTTTTAAATATGAATTTATACGAAGCAAAGTCTTCGTCGTTCCACCCACCGGATACGATGCATTGAGTGATATGATGCAACTTTTATCTGCAACTTGAGACATAATTAAAGATTAACAAACTGCTTAGCTCGTTGGTAAAAACAGACGAACCCTTTGGGAGCACTTGTCGTCGAACGTAACTTCGTATTAGTTCGCATCGATGGTGCTATAAAAATACACCTACGTATAATCTACGAGCCCAGGTCACTGGGTAAAACACAATATCAATTGCAATTTCAACGACCCCTAAGCTCTCTTGTTTTTAGGTTTCAGAAATGTATTCTAGCATTTATTGCTCATTGTTTTTTTCTGTCTATGTTTATTGACAACCCTTCCGAAAGATAATGGGTGCATCTTATGATACCCGTCCAGTGGTGGATAACATGAATATTGTGGCATCATCACCAGCAGCAGCATTTGTCACCTCGCATATTCGTCAATGTGGATTCTTCTATGCTTGTATAGTTCACTTGTAATATAGATAAGGTAAGGCAAATTATAAGTGAGTTAAAAAAACTAACATTTACGTTTCTATCACGCTTTCCTGGTATGAATCTCGTTGGCGTTTGAACATCTTTCCCAAATGTATTACCCACCAACAGCGAAGAGTAAGTGTAATTTACCTATTGAAAACACGTTTAGCACTTTTATTTCCATTGTGATATAATGTCTCGCATATAGCGTTTTTTTCGTTGAAATTATCGTTCATTGAGTCGATTTTTTTCAAGGCCCTAATCGAATGAAGTAGTATTCTGCCGAAGCGAGCCTATCAGCCAGGACACGCTCGCAGCTCTCACTGGAACAACAACTAATGCTCCTAAGAGCGGTTTTATGAGGCTAGCTAACAGTTTTCACGTGTCGCATACACGCGTTTATACCCCACCGAAGCGGAATTAGTCATTTAGCTAATTGAATTTGCCGCCACCGACAGACACGGCGACAGTTTAGTCGCGAACTGTAAAGGATTGCTAATAGAAATATATGAAGAGAAACATTTACTTAACTAATTCTCTAAAAGAAAAGAATAATAGCGAAGTAAAGTTATCGAGTTTGATTTCGTTGTCTATATACGTTACTGTTTTTCCTTTGAATACGACATTGAGGAAGCACATTAAACATGTTTTCCTATGGCTCGTTGAATGATAGGCGTAGAAGCTGTCCGCCACATGACTACTACTACTAAACGTTATGTTTTTCTGAGCTTTGTTGAAGAAGAAGAAGAAGAAGAACCTTTAAGAGAACAGTGGATTTTAAACTATGCGAATGTTATTAAAGGACAAAGCACGATGACGTATCGCCGAATTCCTAAGGAAGGCTTAGCTGTTACATATCGATAGAGTACTAAGTAGATTTTTTCTTCGATTCTAATGCTTTTGTCCAATTTTGGCTGACTAGGGTCCTTTAACGTAAAAGCTGAAAAACTATTCTTAACCACTTAAGAATTATTCCTAAGAATTGAAAAATATAACAATGACTTGAAATGAACATAATTTCTGTTGTTTCATATCATTAATCACTTCACTTATATTGTATAATAATAATAATTGTCGCTTTCACGTGCTATTAATACGCGTCGAAATAAACCCGCATGCCTAATATTTTTTCCATTGGCATCCTGAATTTACCGCAGCCCTCTGATAATTGCACAATTTCCTTCCATTTGCTATTTCAGCGATGGTGTTGAAAAATGCCAGGCCTGGGCGGAGAACACGACACAACAAATAGATCTAGCTCTCAATATATTTTTTATGGTTTATTTTTTTATAAGGGTAAGTAAAATGACTCTTATACATTTCAACACAACTTTAGTAGATGGCGCTATCAACCCCTGCACGAAGTAAAAAATTTTAGACGTCGCTCAGCGACAGTGTACGATTTGAAGCGTGTTTTTTTTTCCCATACATCAGAGTGCGTTATTGACAATGAATTTCTTAAACATTCCAGTTCATAGCGGCGAGTGACAAGCTGTGGTTCATGTTGGAGCTGTATTCATTTGTTGACTACTTTACGATTCCGCCGTCCTTCGTCTCCATCTACTTGGACAGGTTTGTGGAAAATGTATACACACTTTGGGCCTTATGCTTACTTTTAACCTAATACCCATCTGGCAAAGTGATATGGCGACATTTCATGCCTTTCGCTGCAAAAAGCAAATGATCACCCGGCGCGTTTCCGTACGAACTGGCCTACGAATGATGATATTTGGCAATTCACACAGTTCGGTACGTAAGCTCAAGTCTGTTGAATAGATCATAGTCGTATAATTATTGCTTTTGGTGGTAAATAGGTTAACTACTATAAACGCAAAGCTCTCTGGCGCCGGCAATGTACTATTGGAAGCTTCCCATTGTCAAAGCCAGGCCTATATAGTAATTTTAGGAGTGTTACACAAGTTGATTTATATATCGACTCATTAAAAGCGAAAAATCCTAGATGGGTTCCATGTCGGTTACGGCTTGCAGGTTTGAAAGCTACTTGTACGTCATGAAGAACAACAGCATTCTTACACAGTTTTTGGGTCATAATCATATGATTCACAATCTAAGAGATCCCAAGTTTAGCCTACTAATTCCATCTCACTTTTACATACAAGCTAAATCCGTCTAAACATCATAATTTTTTCGCTTATTTGTATAGTGATACGTAATGCGCAGATTCGTTCGGCTGATATGCACCTTCGTGCCGACTATCGTATGGTATCAAAATCTTACGTCCAAAAAGCTACACTTTTTATTAAGACCTTATCACACAATTAGAAAAAGGGCAATAATAGCGCATGCATTGAGACTAAAACAACGCTACTATATAGGAGCGCTGTTCTGGGGCTTATTGGGGTGCGCTACAGAAGCGGCACGAACATTCTTCAAGTAATTACGGTAAAGTTGCGATATTAGATAAGTTCACATATAATGCTTTATTGTGATTTCGACAAGATTGAATCGTGGTGTGAAATTGTCAGGTATCTCTCGTGGCGAGGAAACTGTGGTCGTTATAACGCCTCGATAGTGAAAAGCAAGCGTTCAATAGCTTTGTATGAAGATACTATTAGTGACGGTAAATTGATACTCTGTCAGCATTTCTAAGTGTGAAAGACTTTTAGTTATGTCATTTATTGAATCCATTCATTGACAAAATAACGAGCCGAACTCAAGTCAGTTGATACCTTTCAGTGATCTAGTTCAACATAACCTTGTTGAGCCTTTGTTTTTATTCTTTTTTACAGGACGTGGATCGGGCTCCGTTTCCTTCGCGCTCTGCGCCTCATGTCGGTTCCCGACATCCTCCAGGTAATAATGGCTAAAGTATATATATCTTAACAGAGATTCAACTCAAATATGACCACAGATAACGTATATTTACCTCATAATGCCACAAGCTAGAATCAACTGCTACGTCCAGTAAAATAATGATGCTGATAATCGCGTTCATTTCATATCTAAATATTAGATAACAGTTTACTTTCATTGTGGATTCTGTATTAGTGGAACGTCTGTGTGCTGTGGAACATCTTGCGTTACGTGATCGGGTGCCACGTGAAAGTCTCTGTGTCATAAATTTTCACACGTTTAAATATTGCGTTGTCCGAGTCTTCATTGATATTTATAATGATATGAGTGTGAAGTGTTATTATTGCTATTCTAACAAGTTATTTTCTGTATTTTAGTATCTGAACGTGCTCAAAACGAGCTCTTCGATTCGTCTGGCCCAGCTCGTATCGATTGTAATCTCCGTCTGGCTAACTGCCGCCGGAATTATACACTTGGTAAAATTTCTATCCGCTATAACAATAACTGAGTTGTAAAATTAAGGAAAAATCGAAAACTATCTTAACAATCGTTATTTAGAATTGGCTTGAATAGTACACATACGTATTACGATACCGATTTAGATATGGCTAGGACGCAGAAGTCCAAGCAACCGGTCAATGCTTCAACTAACGGTTTAGCCGTTCGGCTGCAGTTTTGATAGCAATCTGTCTGCCAGCATGGTAGTTTAGGCGTACTTCGTACAGTATATAAGAAGTAAGAGAAACTTTTACTTCGGCGACAGCGTTACGTAGTAGAGCATCGAAGCTAACCTACATGGCTAGACTGCTAGGCTGACTATCCGATGCTAATACTAAGGCAAGGGCACCGAAGCCTGTCATAGAAAGGGCAGTTGAAAATCAGTTTAAAAAAAAAAGGTACTGAAGGTCGACCTCGTTGAGTCCTTACAAAAAGCTTGATAGTTCAAGCGATTGCGACAACCAAACTGCACTATATTTATGAGGCCATCCAATTGACCTTGAGATCTCCTACAACATACAGAATACGAGATTGGTTCGGATCCTTTATGAAGCACCCTGAAGACCTGACACTCGCCGCTTCCGTACTGATGCTAGCAATAAACACAGTTGATCATCTTTCCCCGACGCAAAACACTTTTCCTTTCTGGCCAAACGGCATCACGCGTTTCTCGAAACATCTCGTTTTATAGAGCTGATGCTATATACGCTGAAATGGATTATAAGCTAACGGTTACTCGTCAAAAAACTTGATTTTTTAATAGCTTTATTAAATTTTGAAGGTTGGGTAAATGAATAAAAGTTCCCGGAATCAGTGAACCCCTAATTGTATTTTTAGATTTCCGACTATAATAACAACTTCTTGTGCCATTTCAATTTAAAGCTAAAAAATCAAGGATTATTGTTTATGTTCAATTCGCTGCGTCAATTCCATTTTTGATTAGTCACCAGGTAGATGGCTGATCGACAAAACGTGCCCTTTATCTCAACAAGATCGAGTACACTGCCAAAATCTCAGACACAGCTTTCAGCTATCTTTGCTGAAATGCCGAGTGCTATCATATCATCATACGCACACACTTGACACAAAAAAGATTATGGGGTAAGTCTTCGAAAATGCTGGTCGTTTCATGAACGACTTCCAGCTTCAGATTGGTATTATTTATGAGATCCGAGAAATTTTATCGTATTCGTACTTAACACAGTTGATAATAAATGCACAAATGCCGAACAAGGCACTTGCCGTATACCGTCGTGTTTACGATCATCAATCTTTGTACCACTGAAGTTGTTCTTCTGTGACAACCAAAAAAATTGCAACATTATACATATTTTATCTCGTAACTAAAATAGCTATGGATATCCATTATTGTGAGCAAATCGTGAGCTAAATGCTTTGGCATTGACTCACATCGATGCCTTTCCTTAGTATTAACGCGATGTTTGTAGGAAACCCCCCAAAAGTCAATCCAGTCGATGGTAAAAAAACGCTGACGGTGTGACCGAGCGGGGAAGGTCGTACAGTTTTGTTCTGCCATCTGAGAGAGGCAGCTCGATAATAGGGAATCAATCGCAAACGAGAATTGCGCTTTCCGTGCATGTGTCACTGCTCGCTATGTGAGCGATTTACTAAGGCATATGGAAGTGCTGATTTATTCTTGGACTTGTCTAAATTTTTAATGACGAGAATCTCTTTCATTGAGGTCGCCTTAATCGGTTGTAAATATCTGCGGAACATGTCAGCATCAGACCCCCATACTGGTTAACGGTCACAATTTTAAGCACTTACTTCGATATTATCAAATAAGTTAGTTAGCCGAAAAACTTAGTTGTGCTCGAATGATATTCGATTGTATCAAAGAATTACATTGTTACTATTACCAACTAATTCTAAGAGCGTTTGGCTGTGACTTATATCGACTGTCAGCGTACAATCTGTGGTGAACAGCTGCGATCTCCTATAAAGCTCACTGTGTCAGCTTAGTTGTTAGAATTCTGACGTCGGGCCACACGGCTGTCCTAAAGGCCTGCTCGAATCTTTGGAGTCATCAAGTACGAGTTGCTCATCACATTTGACATATTTGCCAATCTTGATAAAACGATTTCCACTTTCAAGTAAAAGCACAGCATACCGCATAGAAATGATTTCACTATATGACTATAACTATTTCGTTCAATAGCGTAAGCCTGGCTAATCTGCGTGATAGGTAGGGCTTTTACGCCTGCGTTTCTTGTGATAGGTCAAGATATAGTTTGTTCGACCTTTCTTTTAAATAGCTCCACACAAGCATCTAAGGACATACTCTTTTTTTTAACCGTCGTATTGAAACGGTTCTTCATACCTGTGCTGTTTTTCTGTTTATTAAAGCGTCCTCAACGGGAACACGCCGAAGTTGAACTTACGGCATTCTTACCATATACCTACCGGTAGAAACGACGGTTGTTTTTAAAGCTTCTCGAAAGGTTGTTTCAGCGGTTGTCTCTCAATTGTCGTACTTTTCTTCGAGTGTCTGTAATTCTGTAAACACTTTTAATCGCTGCCTCTTATCTGGGCGTCATTATTGTTACGGAATAAATCGCGAAAAACTGAAAGTGGGTAAAACAGAAATAATAGTAACATTGCTTCCTTGCCTTTATTAATTTATATCGCCACATAAAATTCCGAACTAGTTGCCATCGGTATTATCATTATTAGGTGTAGTACTTCCGTTTATTACAACGTTCGATGCAATACATACATCTGTTGTATCTGAGTTGTTATTTAACGAGTTGCTGATGATATGTGTAGTACTACCAGGAGCATAAACCAAAGCCATTATATTTTCATAAAAATGCTTGATGCTTCAAAATATCGTTTTTGAGCTACTGTGTTAACAGCGATCTGAGTCTGAGCGAGTCTGAGGAAAACCTGTGTGATTAAATTGTCGTAGGTTGGGACCCCAATAGAACGAAGCGCTATTTTCCTTTCCTTCTAACATGTTTTTCTTGTTGCTACTTACAACATTGTTAGTGGCTATATTGGCACTATATATATTGGCATATAGTGGCAAAAAGGGCTGTATATATTTTGGGCCTCTTCCCGGATTTAGACATTTGACATTTCAAGGAAATGTATAACACCGAACGCAAAGATCTCAATTACTTTAGTTATGATTCAGAATTACCAATTTGACATGCGTATTTATTAACTTAGTCTGCATATTACATTATCCCTGCTTTTATTTTAGCTGGAAAATTCAGGGGATCCATTGGACTTTAAAAACCCGAACAAGTTGACATACTGGGAATGTGTATACTTCCTGATTGTAACGATGTCAACCGTCGGTTACGGGGATCTCTATTGCCAGACCACGCTCGGACGAGCCTTCATCGTGCTATTCATTCTCGTCGGTCTGGTAAGTCAACTGCAGAAGGTCGTGCCTAATTGCGTTTGTAATAATAGTGAGAATATGTACACTGTCCAGAGCAGAGTTGTGCGCCTTAAAGCTGTCATAACCTTGAGAACGACTATCTCTGCGAGTCTTTTTATAAAAAACAAAATTCGTTTTATTTATATAATTTTCATTGTGCAATTTGATTTTGTAACGTGATAACGTGAATTTCACTTAAGAAATCCAAGATCACTGATAAAACTTGTTCATTTTTAGTGGCGTAGATAAAACACACCTGACTTAAAATAACTCTCAATAGAATCTGGACAGCAGTTTTAATACAGAGAAGCGACTATGACGAGGAAGATTTGTCAGTTATGCTACTTAATAAAATTATCAGAAATAAAACGCGTATAAAAAAAATCGGCTGAAATTGCTATCTTCCTGGATTTTATCGAAATGCTGAAATTGCGGTCTGGGTCACGTACTTTAAGACCCATTTTAACTTAATGTAGTTATATTCCTTTCTTGCACTCAATAGGGCGATTCATGATCGAAAATATTACAGGCGCCAGTTTATTCAATAGTAACGAATAACTAAATCAAGTATGATGGTACAAAAGAAGAAATATCGTATCATTGAGGAACCTGTCTTTGGCATATAAGTAACGACAAATAATATTCCAAATTATATCGAAAAAGAAGAAACGCTATAATTAACGTTTGAACGATTTGCTCCAGATAGCCTAATAATGGTTTTCCTGATTCGGTAGTTTCAATCTACCACGGTGACTATTATTGCTACCAATAATAGTAATAGCAAAAAAATTTCAGAGCCTGTTTACGTGGAAAACGGTAGCCTTATTAGAAATAGTAAGTTTTAAATTTTTGTACTAAATTGAGCTGCTTTCTATCAGAGAATTAACATCATCTATTCTAATAGCTTTCGTATGCTCCTATACACCTTGTATTGCTCTATACGAATAGTTCCAGGGCTTACTCTGTAAAACATAAATATTCATTTACCTGACAAAGGTGTAAGTAAAAAAAATAAAGCATATGACAATTACAAATATTAATTTAAAACTTTGACCTTTTTTTGGTGTTTTTTTCGGTATTTGCAAGCCTTCCTTATTCGATCTCAAATTGTGTAGGATTTCTTTTCGTTTTGTAAGCCTTTTGTAACACACACATCTATTCGCCACTATTTTACTCATCTTAAAACGCCCATTAAATTATTAATACTATGTTATATTTAGATTTTTGTTTGCTTTGTTTCAGCCTAATTTAATGCCATCCTATTCTGTAATGATCTGTAGTATATAATATAATACTTTTTAACAACGGTTTAAAGGAACACTGCGTGAAGTGCAGGCTAGTGCGTTACTGTGAAGTAGGACCTACGTTGTCTTTCTAAAGGTTATTTTTTAAAAAAGATCCCTTAATGATAGTAAAAATTCACTATTAAATAAATCATTTCCAGCAAACTTCCATTCTTAGTTATTGAAGACCTTTCTGAGCAGGGCCAACATTGTTAGGCTTTTAATCGTCTCAAAGCCGACGATACATCTGGAAAACTGGCCTATTTACCATTTGGCCTCCGTCTATAAAGTTGTGTGTCGAAGTTTAGAACGAGAACCGAGGTTCAATAAAATCTTTGATGAAACAAAGACCGGATGAGTGTAGCTTACCCAGGTTTAGTTGTGGTCTAAAAGCTTATGAGCTACTCGTAGGCACGGTTCTGGTAATATAGTTCTTTAATAAAGATTATTGTTGATACAACGTACTAATAATAAGTCATAAAGCTATAATCATTCTGCCAGCTAGCAGGGACTATGATGAATAGATTGTGCCTTAATTGCTCAATTTTAAAGTAATACTTTGTTATTTTTTCTCAAGGCTTTTAATTTACACAATTTATTTCTATGAAACAGTGTTTAGAATAAATCATTGCCGTATACTGTTATTATTACATATGCAACACATTGACGTAAGGGTGTTTATTTGGGCCGTAACTTTGTTTCTTTTTCGGGGGCGAGTGAAGATGCAATATATATTTTACAAGATTAAGGAAAATCAGCTTCTGCAGGTGCCCTAACTTTTTTATTATCTGAATGATGCATTTGAATTAAGGACACATCAAAATTCCAGTTTTTTAAATAATCGCTCGGTGAGTGATCGAAACGGTATTGAAAACACTGACCTATCAAATTCTGATGCTTGCATTTCGCTGTGCCGCTAGATGCATTGCCTTTTTACGGCATTGTAAATATAGACAGCATATGCTCGTAACCTAGAAAGAATATCACATTTCATAATGGCATAATGCTTTTAGGTGCTTAAAAAGTTATGCTAAATGGGTTCACTCAATGTTGAGTTAATGTTAACTTAGAGATAAGGACTTTTGTTTTAAAATAATTTCAGTTATTTTTCGGATATGTTCTTCGACTTCGAACACATAGGGTGCATATGGGGGATATAATATAAAGTAAGTAGTATAAGTATAGGCAATTGTACTTTTTAGGTGAATATATAAATATTACTCGTTTTGACAAGCTGGTAAAGCAGAGCACGTGTAGCATCCGCTTGGATAAACTGCAGATCGTTGGCTATGATCTAGCCCTAAGAGTTCATTCAGTAACTATCCAAATATTAATGATCGCATAGTCCTCTTGCTATTTTGCTAATTCGAGATTTGCTGTGGCCCAATAATTCTGATTTACAATTTTTTTTTTTATAAAAAAAAAAGGCTGAGAGCACATTGCCGTGCGTATGAAGGAAATTTCTTCTAGGACTTAGAAATGACTCCATGCCTTAAGCAATGATCTTATAAACTTATACTTTTGTTGGTCCTTAATTAGGATGCTATTAATATCAACAGAGGATGTATCCAACAGCGAACCAAATATATACATTTTATATATTCAATTTATTGCAATTATATTTAAACGTAGATAAAGATACCAGCGTTGTATGATTTTTCTTGACGCTGGTTGGAGCTAGAAGGTCTACGATGACAGCATTTAATAATTTAGGAGGATGTGGAATTCTTAGGAATATATATTTGCTTTCTATTATACATGTCGCAACACTGGCTTGTTCGAAACAATATAAGCAATATAAAAAAATGTGTGTGTCTCCGAGAGACGCCCATAACTTCTCGGCTAGTCTCATCTTCTGAAAAAAAAACCCCGCCACGTGCGCGAATCGAAATAGTCTTGATTTTATATTATTATTATTGAATTAGTACAGCTTGCCTAACAAGCTATATGTTGCTTCGTATATTTGCTAAATAAGTAACCATTCCAAGGCTCTCGGGTTGGTTCTGCTTATAACTTAGTAAAGTCCATTGGTTTCAAATAAAGAAAGATGGCAGCTGCTGTGATGGTTAGTGTCGATGACAATGTTCATAGTATTCGCAGATCTCGATAGGACTTGCAGAGGCACCTAGTGTGCCCAAGTGCTTTAACGCTGAGATTTAGCGACTGGAGTTCAAAATTTGTACTTCTGAAAAGAACGCGGTCTATTACCTCTAACTGACTCACCCGTATCAGGCTGGTAGGTAATGCGGCGTAAGTGCAAATTTTTAACTGCGACAAATGCGTACGGTACGCTTACTTTACACTCTATTCGCAAAGGCAAAACGGGTAGTGCTGCAGATCTGGGCCATAAAAGCTTAACAAAGCTTTTCAATAGGTAAAAAAGAAGATTCGAGTCTTATACCTTTTCGAGTAATTGACAGCTATTATTAGGACAGTAAAAGCTGCCTCTTGCCTCCTAGCATAATTAACAACGGCTCGATTTGCTTAATGCTTCATTGGTTAAAAGGAAAACTCAATGCGATGCCGCTACTTTTCAATGGTTCCAACAAACAAACTATATACACATTTGACGACACATACTACATAACCTGTATGAGTAAAGAAAAAAAAGTTATTTATATTTTACAGATATATTAGTAGAGCTGTCGTTTTGTAGTGGTAGTACAAGTAATGTCGAGCGGTCAGCGAACGCGCAGTAAATGCACACAAGTGTTTCGTGCTACACGCTAGTCTGGTTGATTAATGGAATCCAGATAAGCGCTCTAGGTTATTTTAGGTTAACTAGTTTTTGCATAATGTTGCCACTTACCGTAGCAGTACAACTCTGGGAAGGTACTACCTTTTAAGAGAACAGTGGTGACATGGCTATCAGTTCCGAAAATAAAGGAAGCTTTGAATAACTATGCATTCGTTAAATACGTGGTTAATTTTAGACACGAAGTTGTCAAGTGAGTGATCAGATTAGGGCCCAATATAAAACAGTCCTACACTTTCGTGCTCTATACAACGGCGACCAATGCACGGCCTAGAAATTCGTTCTATCCACGATCTAGAAATCAGACAGATGAAACGTTATGTAACTTGAAATATTCTAATTATATTGAGAATACAAGCAGTATTCTTTCGTAACAATCTAAATAAAAACAACAAAGCAAAGTGTATTGCATTGGCGTTAAAAAAATAAACTTACTATAATCAAAATAAACAAGATAGGCAAAATACAAGTGGGGTAGACAAAAATTTAGGGTGCGATGGCAGATAGTTGAAAAATAATGACAGAAAGTAAAGGGGCTGATAACGACAAGATAATGAATGAAGAGAAACTCAAGAAAAGTGGCACCATTAACTCGACTAAACAATAGAAAGGTCCAGAAAAAAAAGATGTGCAAATAAATCGTCTTATGCAACTATCTTGTAAACACCAATAAAAGACGAAGATAAACTAAGTATAATGATTGTTCGTTGAATATAGCGTAACGCCTTAGACAACAACACATGCATATACATACATTGTTGACGACTGACTATATATACTTCTACCGAATTTCTCACCGTAATATTTTATAGAATCTATTATATATGATCTTAATAATTCCTTGCATTATTATTATACAAGGAAGAGGCATCGACCGAAAAGATCGCATTTATATCGGTACTAGTGTGACATAGCGAGGTGTGTTTATGTATACAATAAGATCTAGTTTGCCCCGCGCCTAATGATCGTTTCCCGCGTATATACGAAGTGTGTTGACCCTATTAGATTATACGAAACGCAAAGTTTGTGTTGTAGGGTCGGAAATGTGAAGGGCGGAGCAAGTAAAACCATATTTAGTATAAAACATGCCCTTATTATTAGGTAGGCAACCGGCTAAGGCATAATTGTCGGCTTTGTTGCTGCAGTGTCGTCGAATAGACAGCGAAGCCACCCTGAAGTTACTATTGTCTAATAAGTGTTTACTAGTGGCTATTGGCCGCTTGATGTGTGAGAGATGTTAAAATATTTTTAATAGCGTTTTTTAGAGAATTGCTGAACCGATTTTGGCAAAATAAAGTCGCACAACGAGACGATGTTAGCCTATT
>NW_019213989.1:75252-123664 GCF_002532875.2 Varroa jacobsoni | reverse complement strand
AAAAAAAAAAAAAAAAAAAAAAAAAAGAAAAGAAAAACTCTGAAAACCAAGTCATTTAGGCGGCAAGATAGTTTTGAAAAGAGTAGAAAAAACGCCACTGAACGAAGGTAAACGTAAAATAGCAGAAACAATTATATAACGTAGTAACAAGACCGAAAATCGACAAACGCAATATGATCAAAATACGGCTGCTTTAATAGATAAGGTCTAGCCAGTATACATATAAATAGATAATATAATATTAGAAGTATAGCATGCAATAAGTTTGGCGAATTTAAATGCTTGTAGGCAGGAACGCCGTGTAACTGTGATAATTTAGTGAGTAACGTATTTGCCCGCTAATCTTAGAGACACATTCTAGGTTTTAAATTTGCTGATAGAATCCCTAACAGCGACACCGTACGTAAAACCCGAAACATAGAGGCAGGAATGCCGTATGACGTAATAAAAATATTTGCAGAGTGCAAAGGGCCACGATCAAAATGCAATATAAAATGTTGTATCTTGAGTAATGAATGAAAAAGGGAAAAGCCTCGATGTTAAAATGATTAGTAGTCAGAACCTGAACTCACGCGTATCGTTTTTATCAGACGAATAAAAATTACCTGAGGCGTGAACATGCAAGATAATGTAGCTATTGAGTAAAGGGACAACTTAAACATGCCTATTCTGAATGTTCTAACATCACAAAAAAAGTTTTATCGAGACAAACATACGAGAATTCTTTTTATTTACGAAGTAACTAAATGGAAATGGTGTAATATTTAGATATATTTTGTCATGCGTAGACTCTATAGTTATAATTTTTTGTTAGCAGATGTTAAACCTGTGTGGAGAAACTGCCTTTTTTTATATTCAATTTAACCTTCCTGTGTGAATAGAACACACGTGTGATCCTTTTTAGGAGCATTGCTAAAATATGCCAAATTTACTATGCAGAAAATAAAAGCAGATCACCAACATGTATTCAGCAATAAAGCTATGAACAGAGATGACATACACGGAAGAATTAGCTAAAATTGGTACGCATCAAAGTTCTTTGCAGATGTAGTAAGTTTAAAATAACCAATTAAACGGTACAGAAATAGAACATTTGGAATACAGTTTATTTATACGCATGAGATACAATGCGCGGAAAACATTCTTGGGTATCAAAGACATGTTCCTGTTCGTGTAATATAGATAACGGAGATACAGAGGTAAGCTAGTGAAAATAAGACGGTTTTGCGGCGTTCAAATTTATGGACAACTTTTGGAGCATTAGGCCTACTGACAGCAGAGAGAGTGAACCAAAAGTGATGCTCCTTCGGAGGCGTAGCCATTTATAATTGCATTGCCTAATGCATTATACTAAATCGTAAGTGTACAGCGACAAAGAAATATATTATGATACAAAATATATTAATAGAGAAGATGCAGCTGATGATAATAAACGTAACTAGAGTCATGATAGTAATGATAAAAAAAAAGGCTGGTATCAATCGTGACGAGTAAATAATACCTATACCAGGCGTACAGATCTACATTATGGATTAACGAGTTACAAACTCTTAATATCAGCCCTTTGATGTCCTCTCTGAGGACAAAAAAGTCGTTGTCTCTAATGATTCGTTTAAAATCTAACGACCCGGATCATTAGCAAATGGCGCAGGGGTACAAATTGCGCGTAATGGGCATACCGTAAATACCAACCCTGCACAGTTTTGAAATGGATGCTCATAAGTCAGCATACCGCCTACCGCAAAGTGTAATACTTAACATCAGCTTCTAAGACAACAATCAGGAAATATCTTATCATTATTCTCAGACTTCATTAAGGTGCTTCTGGCTGTTCTGATAAACAAGCCGAACTCAAGTTGCTTCTCTTTCCAAATTCGCACTTATGCACCATTCCGTTAAAAATGGATACATGGAAAGAAACGCATATACGGAAAATTATTATTATTATCTAACTTCGATTGTGATCTGTAGTGATACACTTAAGCTCAATTTAAGAGCTGTCTTGAAGGTGTACAAGCGTATCGTCTGGCCAACACGGAGCTTGTAATTTACTATTGTAGTTATATTAAAGTTTTTAAGTGATAACTAAGTTTTGGGCCAATTTCTACAAATTATAACCTTGCAAATTCTTTTTCAAAACCTGCTGGTCAACACTTTCTAGATGTAGATTCTTTAACTTTAACCGGGATCACACAAAAGGCTAAAATTATTAGCTAAAGCCTCCAAGCCATGTAAACATAGGAATACGTCTATTCGAAGGAAGCGTACACGTACTTAAAGGCTTTGCTGAAATCTATATATGCCGGCTTCCTAGGTAAACAGCGTACAACTCTATGTAGCAGTGATAAGGAAACGGTTCACTTTAGGATAGTAATTCCTTCTTTAGGGATTTAATAAGTCAGGAAATCGGATTTTTTTCTAAGCTGCAAATTACTATTCTGGACTTATAAATTTATCCATACAATTTTATAATAAATCAGTTAATTTATTTTCACTTCGAGCTCGGTGAATATTAATTGAATGTGTTAATATATACGAGTCAATTATGATACAGTCGTTTACAAAGCGTATTCAAAATTTATTAAAGTTCTGTCAGCAGTGTTAACATTTGACATTCCGTTTCAGTTTCGTAATATAATTTATTATTTCAAGTTCTAATGGCCGAAATTATCTTCGTTTGAAAAATTATAGTAGATTTCTATGGAGGACTCTCCCTACCCCAGATAGGAGGTTTTTCGTAATAATAGGGTCAAGTCCATTGAAGAGGCACATGCACGAATAGTTTTGAAAGCTGCTAATTTCGTGGCTAGCCACCTCAGTATATAAAACAAAATACTATGAACTCAATGGTAGTGTGACTCGACGTTACAGTTTCATGCAGTGTGTCATAAGTCAGGTTACCTTTCGATAGTAACGTAAGGTAGAGTATACGCTATTTTACAACATTAAATCTAGGAACCATGCAGCAATGCACCTAGGAGTTTGGATTTGTTGTTGAAAGAATGTGTTATGCCCAGTCTGAGGTAGGAAACTTTTAACTGACTGAACACAGCGAAATATGCAACCGTGAAAAGCGCGCTTGGATATAAACATTGATTTTGCTTCTTGGCAAACGCACTTTTAGGCCGTGTTCGCCAGCTGCATCCCCGAGATAATCGAACTCCTGGCAAGCCGGAACAAATACGCCGGTGAATTCCTTCGAAAGAAGGGCAAAAGGTACTGCAAAAGAGGACAAAAGATAACTTGAAACTTCAAACAAAAAAGCATACCCCGCAAACGCAATGCAAGACCATAGCTATTAGAATATTACTAAAAAACTTTTCTATTTTTATAATAGCATTCGAGCAATTCATTGACTATCAGCGCATTGAGGGACATGCTAATAAGCGTGGTTTTATGGACTGAGTAAGGTTTGCATCTCAAATCGAGTCACGGCAGCCAAGTTCATAGAAGCTCTAGGTGTGTACTCATAAAAAAACTATAAAAAACTAAAAAAAATAGAAGACCTGAAGTCGGGGCTGTCTTGACTATTTTGAAAGTGTTGCAACAGAATGAAGAGTCAAGTGCATCATACTGGCCAATGTACCAACTGCGCATGCTACGCTAACCTTTATGCTTAAAAAGCGAGTCAGCTATTCTGGTTATTGAATATACCCATCTGACTATTGATGTTTCACTAACTCGTGCTCTTGGTAATTATTTGCGTCAAAAAAGGCAATCTGCGTACGGACGTTCTCGCCTCGGTAGCCATAGCTCGACCATGGTATCCATTTATAGTAGTTTGAGTTGATTATTCCACATCGCACCTCTGAGAAATCGATAGGTATTATACACCGTTCACCAAAGGTACGAGTCGACTTTATTTGTTGTACTAAAGTACAACGCTTAACACCTCGCTCTTACTGCTGTTACCGTTCGAATTAGTTGAAGTTTGTGCAAGTTTTTCACGCAGAACTCGTGCAACCCGCTGAGTTGTCGTCTTGACTTGTAGCATCATACATTTCCAAGAATGAACTTAGAGAGGCAAACATATAGCAACGATAACTACTATATTTTGTTAATGACGACATTGTTATCTATTCTAGCCAATAGTAGCAGCATCTTGCCCAATAGCGCAAAAATAAAGTACTTATCTGGCAACAATTATTTTTCCTTTATTGAAACGCGGATTGTGGCTAGCAAGGCTTGAATGTGCATTTGCGGTCGAAAAGGCCGTGTATTGTCGCTGAGAATGCACGTAGCTCGTAATGAAATGCACACCTCCATCTAATAAAGGCGCAAAGAAGGTAGAATTAAAGGGGACTGCTTACAAAACAAAATGTTATACTTCACAAATTACTTACTCGATATAGCGAAATAAGAGGGGTCAGAAACGAACAATTGAATGTTGTTTTTAATATGTTTTACGCTCCTCTGTAAATCATTTGGATTTTAATATTTGTGGTCATAATTGTCTTGAAACGTACCTGTCGTAAAACCTTTACTTCGACCATTAGGTAGTTTCGCCAAAGGGTGTCGATAACAACGCTATGTATAGAATGTTTAGCAATTTTCTATGTTTTAAGTTATATATTTTTATAAGAAGTACTTTGAAATCAGAGAATTACTTTTTATAAAAGTACATAATTCAAATCTCTAACAATCACAATATGAGAATTTATGTTGAACTCGCGATAGCTTTATAATAAAATTTGGAATCTGTACAAATGTCAAACATCCTAAATTTTGAAATTTCAAAAAACATGCAAGGTGTTATATTTTTTTGCCTACCATTTTTGTTTATTCTCACAAAATTCGTCATAGATATACGTAAATATATAGCCCTGAAGTCTCTAAGCACAGCAGTTGCGGGACGCACACGGGCGCACCCAAACGACTTTTTTAAACCATTGCTTTTTGCACAGCGTTAGAGAAACGCGTCTTGAAAAAGCAGGGTTTCCAAGCTTAATTTAGCCGAAGTCGAACAACGCAACTACGTTAGGATAACAATTAGAGCCACAATAACGACAGAAATGTATTAACATTTAGCCAGTATGTTAAACAATTCAGGAAGGATTGTCATTTTAATTATGGAATTTCTAATTATTTGATAATAATTAGAGAGAATTTGCTCTAAGGCACAAAAGCAATACCTAAATAATATATGTTTCATATTTAAATCCAAGTACATACAGTGCAAATCGGATCGTTGTATGGCACCTTCATGTTTACCACATAAGAAAAACTAAGGGCACAAAATAATTCTTAGAAGCGGAAGTATAATCTTTCATTTTTTTTGGTCGGGTCTGTCAATTAAGTTGTTTAAATGATGCCCTGCTTCTTGGCTCCATGTAAGCTTCATAATTTCAAAATGTAAAAACGACCACCAAAACTTTTCTGCGCTAAACAGAAAAAAAAAAATTCGAGAATTTTATTTACATCTGAAGGATCCATATTTCAAAGTTATTCGGTCATTCATCTAGCCTTAAGTCATTAACATATTATACAATGGTATTGGCATAATATATTATTAGTCCGCATGGGCAGCTTAAAGCTTTTTTTGACATTTTACACAGCTGCGTGCGGTCTAAAGTGAGATACTAAAAACAATGTACAGATGAAAGCAGTTAAATATTAAAAAAAAACATCAAAGTATAATAACCACTTAAAAGCGATACGTAAGAGCTTTCAAAAAGCACATATTGTATATGCTATAATTCAAAACTTAGCGAATTTTTGGGATGATGATTTGCGCTTTCTTTGCTATTATATGTTGTGTGTACGTGAGAAATTCACGTTTAAGGATCTTTTTATTTTGAATTACTTCATGCCTTGCAGCTTCTCCTGATTTGCTGCTTGCCTACGCTGTTGGCTTTTATTGAGATACTACAGATTACGGCTGAGCATTTATAAATCTAACGACCAGTGTAAGGTAGAATAAAATACATTTTTACTGAATTGATGATGTTTGAAATGAGCCTTCCAAGGTAATTTGCTAAAATCACTCGAGATATTGCAAAGATATGGGCTCTAGATTACGACGACACAAGTTTCACAGATACGTAATGCTTCGGTCGCTTGGAGTGACAAATTCGGTGCTGGAGACTCATAAATTGAATATCATCATATGATTTACTATGGAACATCTCCAGACACGCAAATGGGCCAGCTTATGATACGCGTCTTTAGTGAGTGTCAATATTTCACTAAAAATATTCATATCGGGAGTAGATACAGACAATTCGTTAATCGGTTATCGTGCTAACTCAGATTCTTCAGCACAACCTTTGTCCCAGTATTTTTTTTTTTGTATTGAGCAATACCAATTGGGAAATCCTATCTGTGGGCCACAGATGTAACCCCTGCTAGGGAGAATCGATTCAGCATGTTAGCGGTGAAGTTGCGCCATTCACTTAAAGTTGCGTGATCTTCCGCACGCGTTTCGGCTTTTATATAGGTTCAAATGAAACTCAAATGTTTTGTGCTCCAACTTTTTTCATATTTTTTTTTTTTTTCGAATTTCCACATCACTAGTATTAGTTGCTTTTCGAAATGATCAGAGTTGCAAGATGTCACAGAGTAGCATTGGTTCACTGTTTATCACAGCAGATTCATCGCATTACACAAAACATCCTGACTGTTTTGAGCGACAGATGGAAGGTGGAATTGTATAAAAAACGACGTTTGATAGCTTTCATAAATGATGGATGCATTGCGCACTTAATCGCCTGGTAGCCTGACTCTTAATATCGTGGCGGTGTTCGATGCGTCCTGCGTGCATTGATTAATTATGAATCCTTCTATAATTGGCTGGCTCATTAGTTGTGGTGTCGACGGAAAATGATATGATCAGTGTCTTTTACGGGAATAAAATGGCAGAACGCTTCTATTAGAGGCGTCGTACGTACGAGCTGATAACAGCATCAGCGTGCACACGCGCACAAACATGTATGATGCTTTCAAGTAGAGATTCAAGTCGATACATATTTTCATATTATTTAGCGATTGGTACGATTTTTACAAGTCAGCCCGAGATACTAGATTTGCACATTTATAACGATGCGAGAAAAAAGCTGGTTTTAGGCGTATATTAATGAAAAACAAAACGTGTCCTAGATATTTGTGGCAGGTGTGCCTACCATAGAATATACGACTATATTATTGCATAGCTTTATATATTTTATGTCATATGGTATAAACGTTCGAGGAAATAGTACTATTTTCTATTACTAGTTACCACATCTTTCCGTAATGGTGCAGTGGTGATTTGGTTGCCAGCTTAACTTAGGAACGCGTGGGACGTTTCTGGTTCGGAACCAAACGCAGGCATGTTAATGACCAGCAGTCTGAACATGGCGATATTGGACGTAGTAGCTCAAAACATAAATATTAAATGTTCAGTCCGCAAAGCTATACTCTATATCGACGGAAACTTACGTTTATTGCAACTGTCAGGGGTCCTGCGTTTCATTCACTTCAAATCAGTACATTACTCAATTCGAGTGTTTGTATTAGGTATTTTATAAGGACTACATACGGATAGTTTGAATGGATTAGCAGTATCGTGCTTATTTGTTTGATACGTAAATTATTATGATAGACATGTTTTTTTTTCTTTTTTGAATAAATCTGCTTGAAAGTAGCTACGATATAGTGAAATTGTACATATGTGGCTATATTTTATGCATAAAAAATAAAATGATAGCAAAAAATAACATTTTCTTGATGGTGTATTATTAACGCGTTACAGTTTATTTTATATAATGGGAACACGTTTGCGCTCACATAGAGACCCTAGTCCAATGCATCGGTACTCACGGAAAATTGAAGTGCATAGCTAAGAAGTGTAATTGTTGAAATAAGCTAGTTGAAGTAAGCTAAAGCGTGTTTTTCGTCTGCTAATTTGCCCTCGGTGCTATATAGTTTCGCTGCTCCAGTGAGTATCGCCACATGGTCGGCTTTCCTAAACACGCTTTGAATCAAGTGAAGAAAACTAATCACTGCCAGACAAACGTTGTTCCGTTTTCTGTACGTATCTTCTTTTATCTTCTATGTGTGCATTTTAGGCCGTGTTTGCGGGGTGCATTCCAGAGATCATCGACCTCATCGGGTCGAGACCCAAATACGGGGGAACATTCAAGTCTGAGAGAGGACGGAGGTAGGAAGCCACAAGGAAATTCTCAATAGTAATAATAATAATAATAATAGTAATATTATTATTAATCATAGGCGACGAAGCAATTATCAGTATATTTACGTTTCGTTTCTACTATGAGAAGTATTGCAATTAATGGGGTAATAGGTAAATTAATCAATTTGTTTAGGCCTAAAATGTTAAGGGAGAAATCACAGAAACTTTTCTCGCCAAATGTCATCTTTTTTATAGATATCTTCACTTGAGATGATTTGCACATAAAAGCCCTAATTGCTCCCAAATGATTAAGCTATAAAACCATTATTCAAGGTTTCACTTATCAACGCTGTATATCTCACCATAGACCCCGCGGACGTCTAAATAGTCATCTAAAGTTATCAGGCGTTAATGTCATAATATTAGAGTTAGGTATAAAAATGGCGAGAAAAGCTATCAGTCTAGAAAGAAACAACGACAAAGGTACAACCTGGTCTTCCTTGCCATAGGCTCCTTTCAAAAATTATAAGCGACTCCTAAACATAATGATCCGTTCAGATCATGCGTTCACAAAGTTTTATACCATGTTTTTCAGAATGTTTTAGCCAAACATATTTAATTTAAGCGTCTTAGTTCTTAGCGAAATACAAATCCGTAAACAGCTAAAGGTGACTTACTGAAAATGTTAAACAGTTAATTAAAAGAGCATCATAGACATTTAACAGAACGTATGTTACGGCCTCACTCAACGTAGAAGTGACCAGTATTTCAATGGGCTAATCGGGCTAGTTTTCGAACCCTCCAGTTAAACCCTTCCTGCTGGTTCCTCTGTGCATATTTAACACTTTTATGTCATTCGCTCATAAAGTCCTTGTTTTGAACCACTCTAACTAAATTCATATCCAATACACACACTTGCTGACACACACTAATACACGAACGTTCTTCAAGTAAGAAAGACTGACTCGCTGCGCCGAAACACAGTATTATATCGCTTGTATTTGAAAAAGAACATTCAACGTTCTCTACTTTGCACTCTACAAGTTCGATATGATACTGTATGATAGGTCTATATAACTGCAGTTTCATCGAAATAAAAAGGCATAGGAATTGCCGCGCGATCAGTTCAGATATGTGATTAATAATAATACAGTCACCCACTAGAAAACTGTATAAAATGCTGAAACAGGTAGTGTTTTAGAACGTCACGTACTTAGTATATATATATATATGAAAAACACTTAATAATAGTTTAAAATCGTCCTAAACTGAACCAGAAACTAAGCTATCACTCAAGCTCCCTAACAGACTTTAAAATACAATTATGTACAAGCGATGTCATCGTTATTGCGCAAGGCAGGGAACACTGACCCGTTTAGATCAACCAGGTTCCTGTAAATATAGTGTGCTGATAAACTATTTCATTTACTTTACAAAACAATATCATAGGTAATACACTACGCCAGTTCAGGTAATACTAATCAATCACACGCTAAATATTCCCCTAGATACAAGATCTTCTCAGTCAGAGAAATCAAATAAATCAAAACGGCTATCAGGTCACAAAAATGAAGTTTCGCTTTAATTGTGGTTTATTCATCCCTGCTGAAACAGTCATGCGAAAAAGGCCATTGATAGTTGTCGTCCGCCAAAACAGCGGAGTTGGTTTTGTGCCATAAAGGCTTAGGGGCGCCATTGGCTAATATAGAAACTAATGGTGGCTTATCCTCTATTTACGCTAAACACATTAGAACTATGCAAAGAAAACTCTTATCAATGAATTGTTTTCTTGATACCTGTATATTAATAAACAAGCGTTGTCTTTGGAAGTTTACTCAAAGATTATTCGGAATGCTCGAGGCGAACGGCTCGCAGTCCGTGCGCGCATACGATGTCCAGGTTACTGAGGACGTTAGCGTCCACGCACCACTAATTTAATCTAAAACAACTTTTATGTTCTATTAAACAATAAAACCGATGGCTTTAACGTCAGTAATATGGCTTCTCAAGGAGTATTGCTGCTCGTTTATTGCTGCTGTTAATTTTACCACCGAAACAGAGTTGATTCATCTGGACATGCAAAGACATGGAGCGCTGACTAACTGTTGTATTTGTACAATTACTGAAATTACTATTATATCAGAATAGTGCGAGTTATTGAAACGACCAAATTCCGATAAAAACACATTGCCTTATGGCAGCCGCCACTCTGAAAGGACTATCGAAAAAAATTGTTTTGCATTTTATGTGATTCTCTGCACTGATTTTTGGAAGAATTTCTTTCATTAAAGATTGTGATATTATAAAATGCTCTTCCAGATTCCCCTAATTACTTCGACATAGAGCACAACTGGGAACGCCTTACATTGGCTAGAAAAATGTTTTAGACTAGTAAAACACTTTGGAAAAAAGTAATGTTTTGCCAATTTTTTTTTAATTGCGGTTCAAGCGTATAGCACGCTTCCGCGACAATGCATGAACTGTATCAATATACCTCTAGTAATGTCCTCTGAATGTGGCTCTATATCGAAACGTTTATAACGCTATAAATTGCAACATGTTGATCTATTCACTTCAAGCCAAATGTGGTCTAGTTGTTACATATACTACACACGTTTCTTGCCCGATAATATAAAGAAGCATAATAAAGAAAACTATATTTGTTATCAATCGAATTGCCGGAGCAACACTTTGACACATTGTCATGTCATACAATGCTGCCTCTGGCCAATAGGAAAAAATATAACATGTTCCAAATATCCTTGCTTGCCTGAGCAAGACAAAATTAGTTGTGTGATTTGGAGCATAATGTTAATCCAACGTAGTTTAGAGACACCCGCTTGTGAAGAAATGCTTGCGGGCATAGCACTGCTTGTCATTGGTTGATGCTGTTTTAATTTCACAGTATCCAGTTGTACTTGCTTTTCTAAACACAAATACTTTAAAAAAAAAAAAAAAAGACCAGCACTATCCAAGTTACAAACAGTTTAGCAACAGTCGCAATACATAAATGCTAGCAGCAAATCTAAAATACGAACGATGCATTGACATGATGCATGTTGTTCTTCATGCTCTCTAATGAATGAACCTACTATAACAACTAATCACTAATCCGCCGAGCTCTTGAGTAAAAGTATAATAAACCAATCAGAATATAAAGAATAATTCATACCGTTTATTTCTACTTTTTTTATTTTGTATAATTATCTAGTGATAGAATTTCGTTGCTTTTCAAACCCCCTATACGTCTACTAATACCTGAGGATGATTGCGCCTTTACTCTAGATCCTACCACATTCTACTCCTCACTAGCCAATTCACCGTCAGCTTAAATCTCTCGGTCTGTTTGTGGAGGTTGAATTTCCGAATTTTATTTGTCTGAGCCATGGTCTGAACGAAAATACAAACTAAGTAAAAGAAAAACTAAAGCTTTGGCCTAACGCACGTATCTTGGAGTCGTGTCTGAGAATTAGGAAATATATACAGGGCATTTTTTTTTTTGTTTATTAGACATACTCTATGAGAATTTGAAACGAATGTGGTTTCTCTAGGCTTTGTCAGTATCCTTGCAGCTGCTAACGCATCTCATCATTATTCTTATTGATGACAATCTGCAAACGAGACTCAGTGAAAGTACAGTGTTTCCGTGTTTACGTTTTTCTGCTAGATTGGCTAAAAGTATTGAAAGGAATATGGATATATCATCTGTAAATTAATTAATTTTGTAAGAGAGACCTAATGCAACTTGAGACTTGTAGTAGCTCATCTAAGAGCAGACTTCATTTGCGTGGTGTCTTCACATTTACTCGTTCGTAACGATAATAAAATTAAAAAATGCTGACGTGTTATTTTATTGCAATTATTTTTTCTTTGGCTACGCTTATGTCAGCTATTAGCAAATGTCGATATTGCTGTCGTTTCATTGAAACATTTCTAGAATCTTTACAACCTTCGTGCCGGGTTAGATGTTATTATAATAGCTCAAACGTTACTTATTGAGGCAACCTTCTTGAAGGTAACATTCCTTATTTAAATAGATATGCATATAAAAATCCGGCTAATTTAATTCACCTCGTAGCCTCTGTAGCGGTGTCTAGACATCTTCAATGCCGGAAGTTATGAGGCGCTCAAGGCCAAGAGTTAGCTGGAAAAAAACTTTACTACACCCCAAATTGGTTTTGCTGTTCGATAGCTGAACAAGGTCGATCGA
Organism: Varroa jacobsoni; assembly: GCF_002532875.2. Lineage (NCBI taxonomy): Eukaryota > Metazoa > Arthropoda > Arachnida > Mesostigmata > Varroidae > Varroa > Varroa jacobsoni. Next base: position 111,344 of record NW_019213989.1, on the reverse strand, counting down.
TCTGGTATCGGTCCTCATAACAGGTCAGTTCTTTGAGCAAAAATTTGTTTGCTTCAACTTCAACACAGCAATATCGACATCAGCTATTGTTGCCATGAGGACAATACGGTACTCTCTTAATTAATAGTTTCTCATTAATTTTCAAAGTTGAGCATTTTGGCATCGATACTGTACAAGTAATCGGCTTGTAACGTGCTTAATTTTATATTTCTGCTGCGGTGATTCATCTTCGACGGCAACTACTGGCTCTTCTATATTGGAAATCGTCGATTTATGCAACTCAACACGTACATTTTTCGACGGAACGATCATGTCGTCACTCTACTCTGCGACAACATAAATAACTATAACTTCTATTTCGTGTTGATATGCATAACTTATGACTCAATATATGGGTTATATAATTTATTCTCTGAAATATACCGTCTTATCTATGCTGTTTCATTTCATTCGTGTTAATCTATTTTGTATCAATAATCTTCTTTTGTCGATCAACAGACACATCGTAGTTTGTGGGCATATCACATACGAGTCGGTATCACATTTTCTAAAAGATTTTCTACATGAAGACAGGGAAGACGTTGACGTCGAAGTCGTCTTTTTGCATCGGTGAGTTATAACTGTGATATTACCAGTGTTCAAAAATCTATGCTTAATCAATAAGTCACTTAGTAACCTGGTTTGTCTTTGTAATTTTATGACTTGTTATAGTCAAGATATTGTGTCTTCAGGGTAGTCTACGCTACCTTTTAGAATTGTTTTAAAACTTCAGGCACTTCTTACTTCTATTATTAGGCGACCGAGATATTGAATCATAAACATTATTTTTAAAGCTGGGTTTCCAGAGCGGGAGATCTACTCTGCGAAACATGAAAATTTAGAGAAGTATTTATTGCTCCCAAACGAAAAAGATGCAATTGCATATTTTTAGTTAGACATGCATTATCGTATACCTTAAGAATTGGCTACTTCTCTGTGAGACATTCAGAGTTAATCAAATGGCATCGAGATAGCGCTTTAGCATGCAAGTAAAGTCGCGTGTAAGCCAAGTTCTGCGGCAGATCGACAACGGTACTTTAAAAATAACGCCATTGTGATGCTTCTTCCTATCACTCCTTTTGATAGTATCAAGTGGGCTTACTGTTGGCATTACTGACATGGCTCCGTAAACGCGATTTGCACTAGGTACCCAACTGACGAGTAAAATTAAGGAATCATTTTCTAAAAACGTATTGCGGGTTTGGTGTTGTGATCTATGGCAACTTCCCGTAGACTACCGTCAAACAAAAAAACAGAACAAATATATACGTCATGTTGCACTTATTTTGAAAGCAGGTACACCTGTAAAGTATTATCTAGATTGACTGATCGTAAGCCAGATACAAATCGCACGGTTAGCGTAATATTTAAAATATGTGCCGGAAGAAGACGCCTTAGAAGCTCCATGCCGGTTGTTTGTCCTATAGAAAGAAGCACCGCATACGTAAACTGGCATAGTGTTTGCATTTGAATGATCTTTATGTATATCTCTATTAGGTTAGAACACTTACATTTTGGGTGTGGCTCTACCGAACGGAAAAGTATGCGTGCATTAATTCGTATAAAGGCTTGTAGGCCAATGTTAACAAACGGTTGTGTAGAAATTTATGACACCGTATTTACCTCTTCTCAGCATATTTGATATAAACATTTTCAGGTTTTGTATTGTTAGAATTGCTTTGAAACGTCAAATAATTGATGGACAGCAAAATTATAATAAATTCGAAAATAATACAAGCGATATTGCTAGCTATATTAACAGTGAGATACCTAGCTATACAAATTTACATACCCATTTACGGCTCTGCATGTGCTGTCTAGTATATGTACAAATTATTCGGCGCTCGTTTCCAGAACATATTCAACATGGGTGAAATAAAGCTGATTTAATGTACTAGGAAGAGTTCAACTGCAACGGTTTTAAAAAGATAACGTTTCTAATCAAGGGATCGACACAATCCTGACGACAACTGTATCAAATGGCCTCAACTAACCCTACCGTAAAGCCTTTAGGAACACACTAAAGGAGTGTGAACTTTTGAAAAAAAAACAGTGCTCAGGCAGCGTTGAATCAATTCAGAAATGATGCAATATCTACCCTCGGGATGACATGTACCAGAAAAAGCCACCGTCTTTCAATTCGAGTATCGATATGATGGACTTTGGCTTTTACTCATTCACTAACTCTTTTTCACCTATAAATTTCGCTTGCTCCAAAAGAGGTAGTTTAACAGTGACCATCTGGTTGTCTCGAGTCTTATCGGCCTCACTGGTGTGACATGCTAAAGTATAAACTGGCCAGAGTAATGATTTCTGATATCTGACTTCACTGTTTGGTAGCCTTGCGCATACAGGATTTGTATTTGTTATTTCGCTTACCCTTTTGCATATTCTGAGCTTTATAAAAGACGAAACCCTGACATCAGCCAGACCCATTTCAAATAGGTTAGTTACTTGGTGCATCAACCCAGTCCCACAGACTATCCACCTTTGGCGATGCGCAAGATTGAACCCGACGTTCCAAGGTGGCAAACGGCCACATTATGTTTCGACAGTTTTCGAAGGCTTTAAGAGGGCATCCGTTGAAGTAAAATGCTCAATATTTAGATCTTGTTTTTTAGAAGAAGTAAAAAACTTTCATCATCTACGCAGTGTTCGTATAAACACTTTAATAGAAACATATTAAAAAGTGACTGACATAATACACACGCCAATTTATATTTCCTCAAAGGCATGCTATTTTGAGAACATTTGCCTAGAGTTTTTCAACAGCAAATAGGGCAACTCACAATAGTACTTCAATGCTATGCCGTCGCTGAAGCATTTTTCAGAGAAGCCTTGAACGATGGCTTCGCACAGGACTTATCAAACTGTTTCATCAATATAAAATACTGAATAGAGTGCGGGCAAAAGGAATGCTCTTTTTTGTAAGACAATTAAAAAAGTTAATCGCAGGTGATGTACCATACGTTAGTATTCTCAAGCTATAAAATAGAAGTCCGTATTTTTTTAGCTAAATTTTCATTTAAAGTAAAAATCTACTAGGTCAGCATGATACAACTGGTTTAATTGTAGATTGATAACATTTGCCTTTTTTACTTTACGTTGTAGAAAACCCCCCGACCTAGAACTCGAAGGCCTCATCAAAAGGCATTTTACGACTGTCGAATTTTTCCAAGGAAGCGTCATGAACCCCATTGACTTACAGCGGGTGAAGGTGAGTTTTGCGTATAACATGAATTATATTCTGTGGGATTTCACAGAATACATTTGTACGATAAGGATGAAGCAAAAATAAATTTGCAGATGGAAAAGGTTATTCGAGAACAATAGATTGAGATTTATGAATTAAGAGGCACCATTATCCGGCTATTGCGAAGAATTTTTCTCTTTCACTTCCATAAAAACGAACCATTAATAGAACACTAGAGGGGTTTAACACAAATACCCCTCAATGCGGTAAATTCACACTAGTAGAGGGACTAAATGTATGAATAATTTCACAAAGTCAAACACCTGCGGCGAAACACATTGGGAAATTGAGTTTTATAGTATAAACCAAGTAAAATGTTTAATGCTCTTTTTAAGTTTATCAATTTGATTAACTCTGGGCATTTTTTGCGCTTTTTAGGGCTAGGATTTTTATATATTCTAATCGCTTTCGAACTAGCAGTTGTTAACTCATTCACATTCTTGGGAACAACACATGGCCATCGTAACCAGCTATACTGCGTTTACACGGCATTCACGTGCCCTCATGGCAGTGTACACCCTTCAGTGTGCTAGTAATCTTACATCCTTACTACAAGACCTCCTTAATGGCCATCTTGCTAGCAGTCGAAGGCCGTCACCATGTACTCCTAACGGTTCGGTGTTTTTGCACTTCCGTGCATAGCACGTTCTTCACGCTTTTACTTTCTAGAACCACTATAATCTGAATCTGATGACTTCGTAAGGTTTATGGCCTCTTACTCCCAGTACGGCACACGCGTGTCCTCCTTGTCGCTTAAGCTTCATTATTTTTTCACGGTTTCGCCCTTTTCCGTCCTTCGCTTCGGCACCAGCGATCAAAGGGGTAACGACGTGACGCTGCTACCGATACCAACGATTGCCTCGAGGGTGGCATGTCTCTAATTTCCAACTGACTGACTCTAATTAGCGGCTTCCGCGTTGTCGCTCTGGTCTTCGGTTTTGTAGTTTCTTCGTTTCTATTGATCTAGTGCGGACTTAAACGCTCCTACAAACTTTAAGCCGTTGCTCGGTTTCTGCTAATACGTCAACTAGCGGTTAAGGCTTCTAGATTTTCAATGATAACTAACAGCTGTTTGTTCTTTACATTGTTGGCCATAACAATGTATATACACATAGAGAGAAAAGGAGAGCAATTTGCAGCTTTCCTCCATGCAACTTAACATAGTTTAAAAAGCCAACCAACCTTGTCTATTACATCATATATAATATAATTAAAAAACTGAGTAAAAACAACAGAATAAACATTATCTGTGAAAATCTATTTTACCTACTATTTTTTGGATTACATAACAGCTATATTTACCACAGAAATTATAAATAGTTTATGATAAAAAAAAAAAAACGTCCACTTTAGCTAGTGCGAACAACACGAAATGCTGCTGCTTTTTACATTTTAAAACAACTTGTTTTTTTTTTAGAAAAAAAAATTTCTATAAAAATACGAATATTTGTTACTACGTGAACTTTAACCTGACGTATCCATTTTTATTTGGCTGTTATCGCGGTGTCATAATTTTAACGTCTATAACGTTTTCAACGAACCCTTCCTAAAAGGATAGAATAGGCCGTACTGCAAGGATCTAAGGCCAAAGTCTGCGATTCTAATCTATCTGGGCACACGCAAGTTGATGACATCTAAAACATTGTTAACATAGTAAATCACTAAAAAAAAAGTTCAATCCTGTTTGATGATGAGAACTTTACGCTTTGAACGATACGTATAGGAAGACGAAGTTTGCAACTATCGTAAATAATTGACAGCCGCATATATGAAATCCATATTTCTTTATTTCTGAGGTCTGTTTGATTTATTGGTGCCGTCGTATTGGTCTAATGTTTTTGTGTTATAGGTCCACGAGGCAGATGCATGTTTGGTGCTGGCAAACAAGTACTGCCAGGACCCCGACGCCGAAGACGCCGCCAACATCATGCGAGTGATTTCGATCAAAAATTATTCCGATGATATTAGAGTCATCATTCAACTTATGCAGTACCATAATAAGGTCAGTACGTGTGTCGAATAGAAACACAAAGATATTGATTGTGTGCTATGTGAGTTGTTTTAATTTGTTAAAGATCAATTTCATGGAAAAGCTCGCTTATGATTATAACTTATTTATTGTGACTATACTTTGACCGTTTCAGGCGTATCTGCTGAACATCCCCAGCTGGAACTGGAAACGCGGAGACGACGTGATCTGCGTGTCCGAACTAAAACTCGGTTTTATTGCCCAATCGTGCCTAGCCCCGGGTTTCTCCACAATGATGGCCAATTTATTCGCTATGAGGTATTCTAAATATATTATATTACCTATTTACTTTTAATAAAAACGTATTTATATTATATCAAAATAGATTTGAATATAATTAACATACGTTTCAAATCTAGATCTAGATTATTATTATTTGAACCATCCCGGCGCCACCGAAATACGTAGGCAGAGCATTTTCCAAAATGGCCCAAGCAAAATTCTATTGTATGTGACCTTTGCAATATTTCTACTCCGAAAATATGCTGTTTTACATGGCGCAAATAACATTTTAACATCATCGCTCCCTGTAGAACTCCATTGTGATCTAGAATGTTCTGTCTCCTAATTTAGCACACATAATAATAATTATTATCTATGTCCTGTTAGTATTGTATTTAGATGCTTAATAATTCGAAACTAATTCAATAGGTCATACAAGACGTCACCCGATATGCCTGCATGGCAAAACGATTACCTGTGTGGCACGGGCATGGAGATGTATACCGAGAGTCTTGCCGCCTCCTTTACCGGGATGACTTTCCCACAGGCGGCCGAGTAAGTATTATTATCGAGTACGATACCCCTAGCGACACGAACAATGCACCTATAATTTACTCCTACCGGATGTAGGTTTGGGTACGCAGGTGCCTGAAGCACTGATACTTTATTTCTACGCGCATTCATACTCTTAAGCTTTATTAAATATGTTTATTCTCGATCTAACCAATTGCTTTATTATAACTCGTACCCACGTTCACCCACTTCCTCTTCGAGTCGAGTTAGCCTCCGAACTGAGTCTAGTCCGAAACAAAACAACTGCCAAAGCAAGATCACTAGCGACCCAACAGTAATGGATGTATAGTACTTATTAACTTGATAGCATATTCTTAGCACTTAAAAATATATAAAACTGAGTTACTAAGTAAAGCCAAAAAAAAAAAACACTATTTGCTTATATCTATAAGAATATTCAAACGGCATCAGTTAATGATCAAAATCGTAAAAGGTAAACTATATCTCTAAATTAAGAGATTATGTTACGTAGAAAGTTCTTAAGTTTATTTTTCCCTTTACCTCTTTACCGGTTCCTTACTTTCATACATCGTTCAAAAGCGCTTTTTCTTCCGTAAGCGCCTTGTAGTTCACGTAAGATGAATAGAATTGTACGTCGAGTTCAGACTTCAAGGGTGAGCGTTTCTGGTAAACAACAAAGTGTACGTTTTCTAAACCCATACGCAATGAATTTTGCTTGAAAATAAATTCAAAAACGGTATCTCGGACCTAGAGGATGCACTCCACTCATAGTCGGTCATTGGAGGCGTCACCATGAGAATCTCAGATGGCAAACAATTCCTTAACTGACCAGGGCTATGTGATCATCCGACTATCAGCAGCCGTCTTGAATGTACAAAATTTCATCACCATTCTAAAGCCCAGATGCTCCATAAATTCACCCTTCTCTCAATAGTTCTCGTCCATCGATCCACACATAATGTCAAATTTTTGTTGGGAATTGTTACGAGTGGCGAGAAGAGGCTGCGAAAGATACAATTAATCCTAGGACTAAGTCAGATCTCCATCCGAAAAAAAAAAATAATTTATTATAATAATTATAATAATATAATAATTTACATTTGGAGGGTCTAAATGGTTTCAAACACTGTAAAATGCTTCAGAAGGGTAAGATGGTCAACAAGAACATGTATACTGGGACGAAGGTATCCATTTGAAAGGACTCTAAAGACAAGGCAAAGCTATTCTTGTTCATAATAATGCCAGATCACATATATGGTTTATCATATATGGCATTATTATTATTTTAAGAACTTACGTGAAAGTTGCCCTTAAACCTAACGTAACGCTAGTCTCCAAACTTCGCGTAGACAGCTTACCACTTTTTCAATGCTCGAAATTGTTAACAGTAGTTCTGACAATGAAGATCATGTCGAACACTGCTTTTGCAATACTAAACCTAAATGTTTTCGTTAAGCTGGAATAAATAAATTGATAAATCAAACTCAAACCTTTGTTACACCACGGCATAATATTTATAAATTTGCAGTTAAGACAAGGCTGACTTTTACAGGAGATCGATGTTATGCTCTATGTACAGAAAAGATTATTCGAATTGTACTATTGTGAAATTTTTAAAATTATTTTCTGACACATTTTACAGACTTTGCTTCGTCAAACTTAAGCTGCTCCTGTTGGCGATTGAGGTGCATTCGGATGATTCTTCCGAGTCCAAGATTGCTATTAACCCCAAGAAAAAGGTGAAAATCACTTTGAATACTCAAGGATTCTTCATCGCCCAGTCAGCCGACGAGGTCAAACGGTACCGTCACTGTTCGCTATTTTATGTATTATTGAGAAAAGGGCCAACTTATTCAGGAGATTCGAATACAGTTTTAGATAATTTAACAAACATAATGTTTTTAGCAATGTTTTCACAGAGTAGTTGTAATCAATATACCATTTATGAGCCGTAGAATATAATTATTTGCCATTACTTCCTCTTTCGCGCTTCCTTTTGAAGTATCCGGAATTTCCGATGAAGATAGGTTTACTATAAAGATTCGTTACTGTTTTGTCCTCTATAATGATACGCATATGGATTTTGTACACTCGGGCAAAAAGTTACTTAGGGTAGAACGCGGTTTCCTACTATAAGTGGGAGTTGTTACAAAATGGCAATTTGGGCCAAATATCGACTGCCTCTCAAAGGCCATCTGCCAATCCTTTGAAAGTATTGACCGAACGCGGACATTTCTTGAGGTGTAAAACCTATCTCATTAAGACTTCTAGAAGAGTTTTTCAAACTCTGCTTGGGCAAACATCGTAAGATGATTTAAAATATTGCCTCGTATTAGTTTTGTTCAACTGTTGTAACGTTACGCGAAAGAAATATTGTCTGCGGTATTAGTAAGACGAGTTAGTGCCAGCTATGTCTTCTTGCTATTTATCTTGAGCATCTTTTGATCTTCTTGTACGAGTAAACTGCAAACTAAGCACAATGGCTTTTTGCGGGGTAATTACATAGTCTAGGCCGTAATTGTTAAACATCTAGAGAACCGAGTTTCAGTTACTCGGTCATAAAATGTCACTTAGGCATTTTCTACACAGCCAATTACTAAATACACTAAAGTAAAAAAACAGCTTTACTTAATTGTGGTGACTGTAATTAAGAGCCCATAATGTTTGGATCTATATTTATAATCTTTCAGGGCGTGGTTTTACTGTAAACACTGCCATGAAGACATCAAAGATGAAAAGTTGATCAAGAAATGCAAGTGCAAAAATCGTAAGTAGAAACTATAATTTTTTTACAAAAAATCGCGCTTGTACTACACACGATTTAGCTTCCAGGGGAACTGATTAAATAGAAAGCTACTGTTGCAGGTCAGATAATATTTTTGTAACGCACATGAAAGTACACACCGACATATGCAAGAGTTTCTAGACGTCTTTATTGGGAACCACTAGGACATTCCTGCATATACCTAGGTATTCTGTGAATAGGCAATATTCATGTAGCTTCATAGAGTTACCTATGTTACTTGCATGAGGACATTAATGAAAGAGTCGTTTAAAGAGAAGTTCTCTTGTGCGAAGGTAAAAGTTTTTTCGGATTTTTTGTTACATCAAACTACTCTTCTAATCTTACGTACCTTAGTATATTCATGATAATCGTTGACAATTCTTGTTTATATAAACATCGAATGAAATTGCAATACCCATCATAAAATAAAATTAAACAGTACAGGCAGCGGGCGTGTAATGAATACTTAAACAAAATTAAGAAACAACTTAATTAGATTTTAAAGGAAGGCATGTGAATGCTGTGACGCAAAAGTGCCCTAAACAAAATAGAGGTAGAAAAGTAAGCAATTATCATGTGTACTATGCAGCACCACACGGAAAAGCGGTGCGTCAAATGGGAGAATACGATAAATCGTTGTGGCTAAAAAAAGTAAACTTCACTCGTATGGATTAGATATTAGACGCGTTTCTTCTATAGTAAAAACTATCCAATACGCTCGTTCCGCGCGCCTTGAGGATATGAGGCTAAGACGAGCCGGCATTTTTACAAAATAATCGGTAACGTTTTAATGGGAAAATTATGGTTAAAAATTATTGACGGGCTAGCTTTCTCAGGGCGTCATGATTCGTATACGAATATTAGATATTAATATCAGACACAATTCTCTGTTTCGTAATTTCCATTTGACGCACTATTCTCCATATAAGGGCCAGCAGCCGTATTTCATTTGGGTATCATCATGAGTGCCGCTATTTCTGCTATTCAGCTAAAGCATCTCAATGAGCTGTTGTTGTCAGACATAGTGTTGATGTTCATCAAAGGAAAACAGTACCTAACGAAAATTAAACGAGGAAAAAAGAATCAAGCTCAATCGTGGCTTCAGAGCTGAGCTGTCCGCCATCTTCTTCATTTTGGTCATCTCACTTTTCATTTGGTGTCACGTATTACATTGTTTCATCTTGTATTCTTTTCTCCATTCATATGATCGTTACTGGTCCATATACTATGTAATTCTTTATTGTTTAGAGGATTTTTATCAATATAGATAGTACCTGCATTTGTGTAATGAGCACATTTAGCTTCAACACAATATATGTATATATCTATAGTCTTTGCGAGTATTCATTTCATGAGCTCTTTTCACACACTGATTGACTGGTTGTGGAATCAATTCACATAAATATTCTTAGAATAGATTCTGTTTGGCTGCTATTGTCGCTGCTGCTGTAACTTTGACTGGTGCAACGTTACACGGCATCGAGCATTTCGACTGGCGCACCTCAGTTTTTCTAATGCACTTTTCTATCTCCTTGAGGTAGTCGCTCTACTATCTAAACACTTAAACCGCCACAGCCTAACATGCTTTCTTATTGATCTTTTCCCTATTGCCTTTATTGGTCTTATGTTTTACTTTGCACCTCTTTATACCTTTTCACAATCGAGTGAACATCGTTCATGACAGCCAAAATAAAAGCTATATATATGTGCCATTATCCTCACAAATAAGTAAATCATTCTCCTGCGTTAGACTACCCTTCTTTCACAAATACAATGTTTCCTTGAACCCTAAATAATTATCCGAATCCCCCTAAACGCTCAATCCAACTAAGCTAAGGACGGTCCTAACAGATATAGCGACCTTTAAAATTCCGGTAGTTGAAGTGCACAAACCTACAGATATGCTAGATTAATCAACCACGTCGAGTTCGCTTAATAACGTCTACTTCGAGCTTTTATTTGATAATGTAATCCCTTCATAAACTTGCTCTAATTGTAACCCTCGATTACAGCCTAACTGTGATGGTAGCATTTAACCATTGCTCCATGGATTCTGATTAAATCGGCCCTTCAAACTATATTTTGATGAAACGCCTGAACAACGTTTACTTATTTTTTATCAGTTGATCCTAACAAGAAATATCTTTCTCGACGCATTTCGATACTAATCATCCAGCCAATCTATATCAATTTTCTAAAACAGATACTAAATAGCTTCCGTAATATATTCACAATGAAGACTAATATAAGAGGACTCAAAAAATAGACAATGTTCTTTGAAAATGCTTCCGTGGTGCGCCGAGAACCTATTTGATCAACATAATCTGGCATTCTATTATTACCAGGGTCTAGAAACGCGCTTGTCAAAAACCTTTTCCCTTCCTATAAATACCTAAGTGTCAACCAATCCTTCCTTCACGTTTGTTGCCCATCCACCTGACCTTGCGAACAACAGCTTCCAAAACCGAGCAGCCCAAAAAATAGGCTGGGATCATATTGCTAGTATATTTTTTAAAAACTTTTTCTCTAATACTAGGTTGAATCTTTAGTTTGTAATTCCACAAACGGATGTACTTGGTATAGCTAATACGAGGCTTCGTTTATAAAGTGTTTCCATCAAATTTTAGACTTCTTTCGATTACAAGCAGTCACTTTTTATCAGACTCGGTCGAAACCTCGATCAGTTCCTTTACTGATGTACTAAAATAATGAAAGAAATTGTATAGCCTGGAAAAAAATAAGAGCAAATGTCAATTCTCATGAAATGAAGATCGAAAGAATAATTTCATCGACAAAATCTGAGTTAATTAGGTACAAATTCACTTGCCGAGAGCCTTCCTGCAGTTGATTAATTTGATACATCTGAAAGAAACACTCCTACACGTTCTAGTAATTCCCATCTGTTAGGAGCAGTAGTATATAATGGACAATAGCCCAAACTTATCACCATACGCTATTTGCATTAATAGCTTGTGTGCATTTTGAATATATATATATATATATATATATATGAATATACATAAGTCACTGATATCATCTGATCACTGGAATTGATCGAAGCTTCGATGTAGGGTTTGTTACCTCTTAAATGTTTTTAATCGATTGTTGTTGTGATCTTTTTTAATGTATGAAGCCACATTTTTATAATACGAATCAATATAATACTTTTGTAAAGATTGTGATTTAATGAAAGCTGCATTGTTACTTCATAATTTTGCAACGGTTGTTCTGACAACATAATTATATGGGCGTAAATGGTACTTCTAAACTTGAACTGGCAATGACTTTCTTCAGGCAAAACAACTCATTTTTTACATTTAAAGTCATCTTCTCATAGTTAGCACCTTGAATTGTATCCGCCCAAATTGCCTTGGAGTTCCAGAGTTTTCTTAATTCACTCTGGCTTAATTGTTTCACCTGCCTCTCATAAACGTTCTGATCTGAGAAATTTACTACTTCAAGTTAATGCATCACAAGTTCGCTCGTAGGCATTCACGTTAAATATCTTTGAAGGTAGAGCTCACTAATCGAAGAGAAACCGATGTGGCCATTCTGTATTTTCTGGCAAATCCTACTGCAACCGTGTGTACTTTAAGCAATATTTATTTTACATCCTGAGTGCTAAAATTGCATCATCGAACATTACGCGCTTAGCGCGACTAATGATGATTGTTTGTTTCGTTCTTGTAAATACAGTAATTGGCAAACAGGAATACGAATATAACCTGCCCATTTGTTGTAGATAAAAAAACAATATACATTGTATGATGTTAATAAATGTTGATGGATGCCTACATAGATTTTGTGTATATAAGAATAATATTTATATTTTAATGTAGTGACTGTGCACACGCACATACTACGCGTCAAAACACATGGATATGCTTATTTATAGTCATACGTATATTGCACTAACTTCTTTGTCGTTGTGTGTTACTTTGGGACCACAATAATAATGCAATTTGTTAAGGGTGAACTTATTTTACAGTAATACTATTAACAATGGTCGAGTATCTTATTATTAACATGAAGGTTAACATTAACGCGGCAATGTTATCGATTCACCTGTGGCCTCACCTCTCTTACGAATACCAGCAGCGGTCGTGGGTGGCGTCGGTCTGTTTAAGAAGGGCGTTCGCGCAGTTCAAGCCGTGAGCCGAGCAAGTAGGTCCACGTTGATTGCTGCTTATTGACATGTCCACATCATTCGATGATCGCTATTGATATGTCCATCCTTCCTCCCAGTTATTGAGTGATAATTGGCTGATTCCTTTCATTTCTGAGTTCGAAATGACGATCGATTGATTCAGGTCATTCAGACTACATGTACCAACAATCCCTTCTCGTTATTGGTTAATGATCTAATGTTTGTCCGTACAAGTATCAATCGTCGTATAACATTATCGATATTGACGCATATATATATGTGTGTATACATATATATATATATACATATATATTTTCTTTTCACCTAGATGTCCTTAACCCCTTTGTTTTGAGCATTTATTGATTGATTGATTGGTCTCAGTGATTTGACTGGCTGATCGAACGAGCATCGCAAGCTGCCCGCCGCACCAGTCGAAATATGATGGTGCTTCATTGGTTGGTGATAATGGCTCCTGCTCGATGATACTACAGTACATTTTATACACAACTGAGTGATCGATCGATTGATCTATTACTCATATATATATATATATATGTTTTACGGTCCATTGATAGATCGATTTTGTCTCGACCGATTGACTGAGAAGGCCGTAGTCACCATGTTTAATTGAAGTGAATGGTCGATTGATTGAATGGTTAGTCCACAAGCTGATTATTCCATCAACATGAATGTAGTGCGCCCATCGATGATCAAGACAGCCAGATGAAAAGCATATATATATATATAAATATATACATGTGAAAGTGTTTGTTAATTTTGCTATATATGGCAAGGGATCATCGATTGCTTGATTGTGCATCAATGCTAGAATGTTAATCATCATGTTGAGACTTAAATTGGTGGGTTGATTCATTTGTCTGTTTGTATTGACTCTCAATGACTAACTCACAGTCGACTGTGGAAAAATTCGTTTTCAATGTTCCGTTAATGAATTACCTAGTGCACTTCAGTTCAAATCATTAATAATTTCAGATATGTTCTCCCTCAAGTCGCAAATTATGTGCAACCTAGAGATCGTCCTTTTTTGGAAACCTTTGCGCTTATTTTGTTACAAATACTGCAGAAAAGCCCATGATTAAGGCGCCGGGTCATGAAGATCGTATTCCCTATTTGGCGTAAAGTTATACTTTGCCGAAAATGATTGATTGGTTGAACTAATATTTCGAGTTAGTTATTATTATTAGTATTAGGTGTATTAAATAAATATTCTCTTCTATTCATTTCCAAGGCAGATCAATTTTTTGATTTATAGATTTTAATGCGCACTTGAGGTACTTGTCGATCTAAGAGTACGATAATGGTTACCGATTACTTATCGACTATTAAGCGATTGTTTATTCTGTGTTTTTTTCTCATCGCCGTTACGTTTATTTAATCTGCTCGTATACTTGCTCAATATACCGCTTAATTTAGATTTCTTTAAATATTTTTTATCAGTTGCCGAAATGACTCGGTTGATTAACTAATAGCCGAACGCAGTCACGTAGTGAATCATTTCGGAGTCAGTAAATTCGGTGTTCAAATGGTCGGGAATGAGTAAATTTCCGATGTTTGGTAACTGGTGTCTGTCTATTTGTGTCAAATATCTAAATCCCAAACACCCGATAATGTCCATGTTTTGCTCAAAGTTGTTTTTGATAATCGATGATGATATTTTTGGTTTATTCCTATTCATGTCAACAAAGACCATTTTGTTGAGCTAATAAGATCTATAGAAAACACATCATTTTACGCCTAAAGCGTAAAGCGCATACTTGTGCCAAAGAAGTTACTCTTTTGTCTTCGTAAGCCTACGAAAAATTCAGTTGGTAGACGACATATCAATAATACGTTTCGCTAAAAGAACTATATTGAAACATACATGTTTATGTAGCCACCAGGAAATCGTATCCAGCATGATCTTTAGAGATAGCAAAAAACGAGATGCAAAAACTATTGTCACAAAAGTCGTATACCGAAGAAGTATTACTAGGCAATTTCAAACTTGTGTTATAATGCCATATAATACCGAAATCGTGATGACGCGACAAGAGGCATTTCACGCCATCCCCAATATATTTTTAAATATATTTAAAAAAAGAAAAAAATTACAATAGAAATATTTGTATGGAAACTATACATTTTTTGCAATAGTAATGATTAGTTCTATCGGTCACTATAATAATGACACGAAAGCCACATTAATTAGATAATGGATCCTCTTTAGTAGTCACTGCGTAGGGCGATTAAACTATTAGAAAGCTATTGAAGTCGGTGCATGTCCTTGTATGCCAAAAACAATTCAATATTTTGGAATTGGAAATATTTATTTTTTTCATTGATCTTACTGGTAGGACCCCGAATAGCCCTTTCTGCTCGTATAGTACTATGCAGCCCTACAATACCGTTTATCGCAAACTCGCTGTCAATCTGGCCATGCTTATAATATATGAGGCTTATTTTTGCAGCCTAATGTTGAGAATGGCTTATCATTGGTTTCCATAGCCCGATTATGCAACTCGAACGGAAAATCAGCTCTTTGTAGTATTTTCGCTGTCTATTCGCGTGGGTCGTTCAGTGCCGCAGAGCGATGGATATTTTTCTCGCTATGTTTCTCAAGGGCTAGTCCGTTATTGTCAAAAACACTCCAAACAGAACGGCCAAGTTCTTTCACAAAAAGGTCCTAAGCAACTCAATGGAAAATAACGGCAAGTTGTGTTCGTTTGTAATTCTTAGTTATGGTATATGAAGCAGCTTAGCAAAGCAAACTTTATATACAACGCATAAAAAATCAAAGCTATCACAACGGGCGACCTAGAAGATAAGTTGATTCGTGTAAGAGGTCGTGATTTGCGGAGCAACAGGAATGAATCGGTGGCTTAAATAACAAGACAGGTGTTTTCCAACATATCTATTCTACAGTATGTCAAACGCACAAAAGCTTCAATAATCGCCCTAGTCGTTTTCGATATGGGGGGCATATATACATGCAAGGTGCGCCGTCTAAACTGATTCTTTTTTTGAATCATCCAAAATTGTATCTAAATAAAAAAACACATTTCAACGAGATGTTATGCATGCGTTGGTTGTTCCTCCTAACGACTGTGTTTATTCAGGGTAACCTCTGTTTCGCTTGGTAGCAGCTTCAATCCAGGGCTAAACCGCTCGCTAGTCATCTTCAAAATACTCGTCTGTGAACAACTTTTCAAGAAAAGTTGATAACTTTCAAAAAGTGATAGTTGGTAAGGGTAGGCTTGTCAAAATGGTATGAAAAATTCATTGGAATTAAACTTTGGGCTGATAGAAAATCGAAAGGCCCAAAAATACAAGAGTCCTCAGGAGCCGAATGTGCACGAAAGGTTTTAAACTCACTTACACGGTTCAACTCTGCTTAAAACAAGGATGAATTTCCGCAGTAGAAATTATAGATGGCATTTTGCGACAATTTGCTAACTTTTTATGCCATCTATCGAAGACAAACTCTATCGAAGATCTTTCGTTTCGTCTTTTAAAGATACTCTTTGTAGTTTGCGAAAGCCCTTTGGAAATTCGTAACAAAGCAGATCGTCGATTTGAGACTGAAAACGAAGTTTTTACCAACAGTTTTTTGAAAAAGTTGGAAATTAGAGAACAATAGAACACTTTTTCACTATGGCTGCGAATCTGTTGACATTCCTACTCTGAACTAGCTTTCATTTCAGTTTCGGGTGAACGCATTCTTCAAACCACAAATAAGTAGCTAATAACAGTCCTAATTTAGCCAAAGCATAGTACAAACCTATATCTAATATACAAACCTGGCCTGCTTAAGATCATGTCACAGAACCTATAAGCTGTATTAAGTTGATTACAATTGGAAACTATATTCATCTAAGCGGAACAAAGCGCTATATATGAATCCACAAAACTGTGCCATCGTCATATTTCTTCTAACCATAACGTTGGATAGTTCATCGTTTAGTGAACGTCTGTCGAATTTGTATGGCATTGTACCACCTGAACGCCGGTAAAGCTTGCGAATGATACTTGGAAGTCCCCGTCGTACGTCTAATTGATGGCGTATTCATACAAATAAGCTCATAGGTTAAATGGTTTAAAAAATAAGTGGTATACTTCTGTTGACGTAAATGTTCTTAAGCAGATTATAAATGTGATTACATTTTGTAGCACGCGTTAGGAAAGAGTATAATTCCAGGAAAATAGCCAGGATTTAAGGTGATCTTTATTGAATTCTGGAAAATCTAAAACCTGAACCGAATAATAAACGGATAATTAATTTTATTGAAAATATGGACAAACAAATAGACTCATTACATTGTATCGATCAATAGACGTAACTGAAATTTACTTTTTTTTATTAAAAGTAAATTTCAGTTTTTTTTTTATTTATTAAATTATTGCTATTATAATGTGCATTGGTAACGTTAGCTGTTATACTATGGTATTATGAGTTAAGAATTTGGCCTTTACATTGAGTTGACGCCATTTTAAATGTAGCCTACTTAGTTTTCATCATTTATTGAATTTGGATCGAAAATTTTGCGTTGTTACTGTCATCATCGATATTGTCTGCTACCCCCTTTCGCATATAAATGTGCTTATACCATCATCACCTCTGTAGGCAAACATTGATTCTGCTTGGATGGCTGAATTTCACCTTCTCGACGCCATTAAAGCGTTCAAGGGTAACTTTGATTACCAACCTGCTATGCGAATGGCTTGCAATTTGATTTACGATGGACCTTACCGAATCAACGATCTGTATGGCGGCTTCCTGTTTAGCAAGTGGCGACATTGAGAGAAAATTCAAATTCAAAGGTTTCTTTGTAGAGCTATCGTTCGAATGTGTCCCTTCCACTTAAATACATTTTGTTACGTTTATTCGCTTTTACGCCTTTTACGTAAACCCGTGTAATAATACATATCCCGAAACTGCTAATCTTAATATGTAGAGCAAACCACACACCACAGCCAAATTAAGCATAACTATGATCTAAATAACCTCCTGCTTCGTAAATAACTTATTTTATCTACATTTCAAGAGCATTACTCTTTACTGTCAGGTTGCACTAACGCGAGCAGTATCAAACATACATGCTTTTTTTTTTTTGCATAGAGAAGGACAACAAGATGTTTGTTGAATTATTATTATTAGATTGATATTGCTTACCACCAGTAAATATTTTTTTTTCGTTCTTCTGGTCGCAATTAGCTGATATCATTCCTATTGAGTAACTCTTTGTTAAATCATTTTTACACTTAGCACCTTATGATAGTTCGTTTACTATGGAACTCTTCGATAAATTATAGTGGGCATATGGGTAACGGTTTCTTCTTTCTTCCATGTTCGTTTATGCCTGGCCACATAACAACCAGACAGCATATTGCATGCACATAACAGAGCGTCTTTGAAGCTGCTTTTCCGCTTTACGTGAATACAAAAACAATGCCCACCTTGTAATTGCCTTCAATCTGGATTCCGTACTTCAAACGTAAACTGTGCATACATATTTAACTACACATCGTACGTACGTACGTGCACTTTCGTCTGAAAACAAGAACCTCATTTCGCTAAATTTACATAAAGCTGTTATTAATTATTTAGTGGACTCTGAGCATGTGTTTTCAATGTGTGCAATTTTGAATTCGGAAATAGCTTTTTAATAGCACCGCCCTATTGCATGCCTAGTACCCAATAGAATATTTACTGAGGTTTTTCAGAAGAGCTAAAAACTTGCCAATACTGTACAAGAAACTATCTTCAATATACTGCGCCGCTTGAACATAAGGTAGTATATTACCGTTAACCATAGCTAAAAGTTTTAAACTAAGAGCCTTCCAGTTGTGACACAATATATATATATATATATTTTTTTTTTCGCTGTATTTTTTACTTGTTTATCGGGCTTTCTGTTAAGTATTGTTCGATTTAACTGTAACTACGTGAAATGCATGCCTGTTGACTTCTGCGTACCTATTCAGCGCATGGTCAAATGGAGAAAAAAAGACCAATTGATGCACTTTTCTTTTTAAATGAAACCATTCAATGCCAAAAGAAATAGAAATAATAATAGAAAAACACAAGCAGGTACAGGTTTTGCTCGAGTAGGTACGATAATCTTAACTGTCCGTGATGGCTTTCAGCAACAGACGCCTTAGTCTTCAATGTATATGCGACATTATTGCCCGTGTGCTCGCTTCCGTTTCATCGGTCTCGTCGATAGCTTGAAGATGTGTAGCTACCTAGCAGAAAATTTCTAGCAAGGAAATGCTTTTATCATGTATGATATGTGTGGATAGTCTCTTGGTCCACGACTCACCCAGTAACTGATATCAATCAATTTGATATCGTGTGACGGTGTATCCTGTATCTGATTAAATGTCTTATTTGAACAATGCTAGAGATGATTTCATTATTCCATTCTTCTTCGTTTTACAGTTATTTTATACTAAGAAGTAAAGAAAAAATGGAGAATGGTTGTGTAATGTTTAAACAAGTCAGTTGTTTTTACGTGTTGATAAATATGTACGAATAGTTACACATTAAATCGTAAACGACTAAATCTCTTTAATAACTGTAGCAATTTATTTCTGTAGTATTTTTTCTTGTTCCCACAATTGACTTGCGGAATGCAAAAGAAACACAGGAATGATTTACGTTTAACCGATCTTTCGTGTGTCCTGAGATGCTTTTTTAGTACCCTGTTTTGGCGTCTAGGGTGAACGTGATCTATGTGAGCATGTCCATACAATGTTCGGCGCCTGGATGGCCTGATTTTCGTTTTTCAGCTTCGCAACTTAAGAATATCGCCCTTGCAAGGCGAGAAAATGCCTTTGGATTATCGATTATCTATAGATTACTAGATATGCGGTAGATTGTTATCGAAATTCTAGAATTTTCAGTAGCGCCCTATGTTCAATATGAGCGAAATCTTAGTTAAACAATCACTTGCTTTAAACATTTAATGTTGAGCCACCAGATATGTTATATGGATATGCCCACATGTATGTACAACAAATACATTATAATATGTTCATCCACCATTTTTAATAACCATGGTGGACTGAATGCTCTTGTAGAAATAACTCAAGTAACAGTGTCAGTGTAGCAATCATATGGAGGTGGAGTAGTAGCGATAGGAAATGTCGTTTTTGTCATCGTCGTCGTTGTTGTTGTTGTTGTTGTTGTTGATGTTCTTGTTATACCTGTTTTTCGTGCAACGTTTGTCTTAGAGGTTAGGAGCTGATTAATGGTAGCTGATATTTGTTGCCTTTTCCTCTCCATCTATTAACTATGGGTTTCGCTAGTCTTCATTATAGTGCTGTTGTTGTATTTCCTGTTGTTGTTGTTGTTGTTGTTGTTGTTGTGGTGATGTAACGCATTGCAGATGAAAGTACGCTAGGAGGCGGTCTAGCACAGAGTGGTGGTCCAACGTTCACCCCGCCAGATGTGCCAAAGAGGCCCAAACCGCCGAGAGGTAGCGTCTCGCTATATCTCTTATTCTCCACCATTTTATCTACTTTCTTGTATATCATTTTTATTCTATTCTATACTATGTCTCCTTTATATATTGCTGAAGTCCACATCTTATTCCTTCATGTGTCCACAATCGAATAAGTCGGCCGTTTTACAGCGTACTAACTTGTTCAAATATGATGATTTGGATGTTGGTACCCTGTGACAAACTGACCGATAAAATTAGTAATTTGTTCAGCTTAACCCTTTGCTAACTGGCTTCTTGCTCACAGGCTTAGCTATGCTACGTTATTATTAAGAGGCATACATCTAGGTTCCTATTAGAGGGTTGTGGATACTATTTGAACAAAGATTAAATGCTGGGCTCAGAATTGTGTCCATATACCAATATTAAATGTACGTAAACTCATTATTATGGTACTATTTTAAGTCAATTGAATTTACTGGAGCAGCTGCAAACAGTTCCAGACGGTAATCTATAGGGTGATCCATTTTCAAGTGCGGATTTGAGCTACAGCCAAGTTGTTTATGTGAAGAAACTGTTCTCTACTGCCGGCAAAGACTATCTTTCTTCTATGAACTTGTAGACAGTTATCTAGTATCATTTACTGCATGGTAGACGTGCTTTATGCTCTTTGGTGACAAAGTTCATAGCACGCGCGTGGCTTGCGCTACATAAGTACCTGTTAGCTGTCACCATCACGCAGTTACCGATAGATAAGTTTCGTCAATGCTCCATGTCTAGGGAGGGATCCACCTTATAGGCATCCACTCTATTGATGTAGCGTTGCTCTACTAGGCGTTGCCATTTTCTGGAAAGCAAGATGTCTGTTTCTCTGTTGACGATTTAGAGAAGACCATCGAATTTCACATTTCGGCAATTATGTCGAAAACACACGAAAAATGCGTAGTCGACGATGCGGTATTTCGTTTTTATCACGAGAAGATGTCTTGTGGCGCTCATCTAGGTAACACCAAATTTAGAACGTAATGGCAAACATTATTGTTTTATGGCACGGTGGCAACAATGTTATTTTTGTTAGGTTGAAATCTGATAATTTTGAGTGGATCACTCTATATATTATATCGTCGCTTTAATAGAACTCTTCAGCATTGATCGAGTAGTAATGGCGTCATAGCATGTATGCATAAACATAGGTTTCCGCAATTACGTCGATACGCATAGAAAAACGCGTATCTAAAGATAACAATACAGTACTACGCGCTAATTTTAAACTGAAAAAGAGCTCCCAAGTGGTTTTTACTAGGCACCGATTTGTTACGGCTTTACCAAATCCTCGGAAGCACTTCAGTTAAAAGATAACTGCCCTAAGCACTTCCCAGCGAACGTGTTTTCTTTGCAAGTGATCCATTCGTACAATAGCTCACAAGTACGGCTTTCGTCCCCTTACACAGATATAGTTACAAAAAGAATGGGATTATATAAATTTCTAATTATTAATATACACGAAAAACGAACTCATTCATGTAAGATTAATTATCGACTGAACAAAACATACGTTTAACATTAGTCTATTATTGTGACTGGTTGAATTTTTTTAATAATCACAACTATGTTAGCGTCTTGTTTTGTCACATAAAAGTCGTATTCTTGCGTTTTTAGCTCGATCCAAACAAAGCGCACTTTCTTTCGCAGATCATTGCATTTAGCGGATCCAAATTCCTTTATTGACTTTCGTCCTATTAATATTATATAGGTCTAAGTATAAACGATTGCCAATAAAATAACCTATGTAAAATATTTCTAAAATGTATCGCATTAGAGTCCGTTAACTCTTTTATGTTTGACCGTCTAATCCTACTAATCAGCTACTAAATATATATATGTTTTTTTTTAGCCTTTATCTAAATCAGTTTTGTTTAATTCTGCTTATAAGGATAAAAGCATAACTATATCTGTTAACTTATGAGTTACACTATAGATTACCTAGCGGGATTTACCGAGCACCCTGTTTTCTCTGTGATCATCGCTGCTTGAATACGATATCTTCTCGACATATAAGTGCTCGTTGTCAGTCAACAGGCGCATCGTTTCAATCAACGGAAGATTATCATATTCTTCTGTACTTACAAGAAGACACGTCGGCTGCGGACACATTTTTATCTTTTAGGTTTTAATACTTAATCAATCATAAAGTTAATAATTTGATATATAGGATAAGTAAAACACATCATTTATTAGGAATGGAGGATTATTTCGCACTGGGGTGAAAAGCACTAGTCACGCACTATCAGGTTGACACGTTTTGTACTTTGAGCGGTGAATAGCAATGGTAGATAACTGATACAGCAATGGCCAAAGTAAACTTTTTAGGAAAACCCTCAAAATGAGATCAGCATCGGTTGATGTGCGCAAAATAACATTCTGTTCGTCATAAGATTTGTAAACAATGTACTTAACGTAACGAAAGAAAATTACTTAACGCAGCGATCTGCTTCGTACAATTTCCGACTAGATCGATAATTTCGATTGTGTTAACTACATATGGCTGACGTGAATTCTCAGAGTGGGCTTAAATCTAGCACGAATAAAAGCTGTCGGCCTCAATAGCGGAATCAACAGCCTTGTACGCCTGTTTAGTCTGGGGCGACATTGCACTGAACCCCAAAAACAATAGGGAGACTGTCATCGACGCAAGGAACCGTCGCACCTCGGGTCGCCCGTACATATAATAATACACTGCTGATGCGAGTGGTAGCGGTGCTAGCCATAATGTTTCCGTGAGATAACCTGGCGCGAGAGCTCTTCGAAAGGGTGCCTGGCGAGACGTTGGACCTTACGATAGCGACGACATCTACACCAAAAAAATGGATGGAATGGTGACAACTCTCCACACAGGGAGGAAATAAGGAAGAGTGAACAAAAAGTTTATACGTAATCTCGTTCTATCTCACTCAGTGGCTAAGTAGAAATCTGAAATCAACAAGGACACTTTAATGTAGTCCAATGAAGCAACGCCTACATACTCTCAGTAAAAATTCCAAAAGAGCGGACGACCTTTCACTCCTAGATTAACGGAATGGCCAGTCTCAGGGCTTAGTATTCGCAGATTATAGATCTGAACTGATCTAGCAAACGCTCCGCTGGTATAAAATTCCAAATATGGCTGTGATCGTAGCGGTGACTTGCACGGCTAAATTTCTGGCTGCAAAGCTAAAGGTCGTTGGTTTGAGTCCCGCTGAGCTTGATGTTAATGAAGCAAGCCATTAATTGCCAATACATTGCTCTTCCACAGATAAATTCAACGTGCTTAGCGAAATTGCTTTGTGTATCCCTATGCCGTAAAGATACAAGCTAGGTTAATAATTTGAAGATACCTCCGCAAGTCGTTTCCGTTTGGTAGATATTACCGTCTGGTATTACTGAACTGACCTGATGACTGGTGAATATTTTAGAAAAGACATGAAACCTCGACACTGGAACTTTTCGGTGAGAGAATTTCAAAAACTAATTTATGGAAGGGCGACAGTGTGGAGAAGGTATTTCTTTTCCATCGTTCTTTTTACAAAGTTGTAAGAAATACCTTAAAATGTGCCTAACGGTGTAAATCAAATTATTTTTACTGTTTGAGCAAGTGTGTCCTTCTAGAATACTAGAGATCCTTTGACGTAGATTTACTTCATTATTATCTCCGGAAACGACAACAAAGGAAATGGCAACGTCGTTCGTATTTCCAGCTCCTTGATCATACACACCTATTACCAATCCTCAGTTTTGCGGTCGAAAAATAGTTTGGATTCCTACACACATCTATTATAACACTCTACATCTATCTAGCAAATAATTTTCTTCATAACAAGTTTCCCCTTTTGCTCACAACATTTATAGTGCTATTTTGTGAAAATAACAGCGAGCAATTGGAAATGGAAAGAGTATTATTTAAGGGAAATTGATGTTTAATTGTTAGGCGAGCTACAGAGGTAGTAATTTTTACTTTTAACTTTTTCTACAATTTAACTTTTTTAAGTGCCTCCTCGACAACGCCCAGTAGTACTTTTATTGTAACCCTACTTTACGGCGGGCACGCGTTCCACTAGATTCAGTCTGCACGTGAAGAATCATGCGTTAGGCCGCGCAGTACGAAAAGGCGACATCCTCGTCAGCCCCTCGGATATACACATTAGGATTATACAAGTCTTGCCCATGTCTTACTATAGGAAGCGCTTAAGTTAAAAGGACGGACGTTAATTTGTAGGATTTTTTTTCTCATTGTTGTGATAATCCAGTTATGAAGGCTAAATAGCTGTTAGAAGCTGCTGTCATCGATCACGTGATCCTTAGCCTCCATAATAGCATATAATGTTATGTAAAGGGACAGCTGTCTTTCCTGCACGGATATGCAAGTACATTGCCTGCTGCATTTATTAATGTACGTAAAACTATTTCCTGTACATGTCTGCTGTCCGCTAAGTTGATTTACTCTATCATAATATCTCATTTGATCGGAAAGCTAGAATAATCCGTTTCAAATAAGATGTGCTTTATCCAATTAGGCTAAACTCTTATCTGGATCAAAGATACAATCACGAGGTACACCCTTCGCTGGATATTGGCACCTCAATCCATTGAACAATACAATGGTTATAAATGTAAGAAGATCATGGTGCTAATACGTCGGGCACCTCGATGTTGTGAGGTGGACAATACGCCATTCGTACCTTCGTCGTCCGGTCACAACACGATGAAGTCTGATAGAGATCAGTTAACAAGCAGTTCTAGGAAGACGCCTCTAATTTCTATCGTACTGTGAAAAATCACATACAACTACCCTTGAGCAAACGGTCAGATCGATATTAAAGAAAATAAATTTTTTTAACAATAAGTAAAATGTAGACGATTTATTTGCCTATTAGGTGCGCGTTATCTTTTTGACCAACATGAGCTGAGCTTATATCTGTGCGTGGAGATAACGCGAAGAACTTTTGTACGACTGACGATAACATGAACTGAAAAAGTATTGACTAAGGATATTGATTCAGGGCAGATGAACTTACCGGGTATAGATTCGATCTCCTCAGCGTCACAGCCGCAACTACTGAACAACAACGAGTCTGTAATGCCTATGGGCAGGATGCAACAGCAGCTGATGTCCAACTTGTCCCAGAGCAAACTGCCAAAGTCGAGTCAACAGCAACATTTGCAATCAGTCAAATCAAGCACCGGGAAAATGGCTATCGAACCGTCAACGCAAAGCAATGCTCTGCTTTCACCGCCGGCTTACGGGTGAGTCTATATTATCACTACTTTCCACAATTTAAACACAGAACTATTGGCGATTCAGATGGACGCGGCTCGTGTAAACGTGTTTGTAGAGTCATCATTTCGTCTAATGAAACACCGTCGACGTTTCGAGCTGTGCTATCTGATCAGAAAATTTTTTTTTAGTGCTTTACATACAGCGATTGGATTTAGTTTTGTTTCTGCGGTTATTAATTGTAATGAATCACATTTCAGCGTTGCTTCAAAGTTGACCACTGTAGGACAGCGTATTTAAACCTGAGAGTTATTAGATTTTTGTGTTTGATCCAAATTTGTATGTGTGTGTGCGTGTGCAAATAGTTTACTGCGGAAAGAGTCAGAGAGAAGACTACACTAAAAAACGTTGGACGACCTCAGAAATTTTGTTAGAAACATAATAAAATAAAGCTACTAGAAATTCTAAATTTACCGAGAGTGCTAAGAAAACGTCTTTTACAGTTATTTGTGGTAATAATCGCGCTTTAATCCTGATTTGAGATTTGCATGAGGGGAGACGAATCCAGATTCAAGATTTACGTCGAGATGCTAAGCAACCCGTGTCTATGCAAACGACTGCAAAAAGCTTGCCTGCCTGCCTGTCTGCTAATTTTTTTTAAACAAGAGACCGATTGTTGTCAAAAGTTTTCGTAAATTTGTGAATATATTCGGTTCTCCGAATTAGGCGGGCTACAGAGTTTCGATTTTTTATGAGAACGAACTTTCCAGTTTCTGGAAAAAAGACACCAATAAGTAATAAGCATATTATCATGCCTCGAAAGTGTACATTGGCACATGTACACTTAGTGTATACTTAAACGACATTCGCTTCCATCTCTCTTCCTGAAATGCATGTTACTGCTACTAATGATGCACATCTTTTCCGGTGTAACGTGGTTCCTCTTTGGGAAAGTGGTGCCATGTATTTTAAACAATTGTATTATATTATTAAGCATGGAAGCAGCCAGTATAAGGAACGCTCGGGTGTCGTTCTGATAATGGGGCTTGACCCTAGAGAAACAGAGCTGTCTGCGCGCCTGTAGTGTAGCATGATGCCGTAAAAGCTGTCCTTGCCTTTTATTGTCACATAGGTGCGTTTTGAACTAGTGATTTCATTCCTTTTTGGAGCACGGAACAAGTCACGGCGTCACTGCTGGTACCGAATCATCTGCCGCCGTACCACAGACGTTGGTGAAGCCGCAGACTGACACTGCAGTGAGTAAACAGAAGTATATCTTTCAACGACAACGCCTGTTTACAATGTCGATCTATGTTCATAAGTGACCTTTCGATCGTCCTTTCCTCGTCCCTCGATCCAAAAAAATCCTTGTTTACAAAAGGCAAGCCTTTTGTAAACAAGGATTCTTTACCGTGCGCTACGTTTCGGATATTACTAATTTTGCTTAAACAGCTTTTTTGGATATTAACCAGACTTTGGGGTCCTTCAACATAACTTTTAGCCGATCTCTTCTCTTTCTTTTTTTAATTAAACATACACAATTCGAAGCCAGGAAGCCAGGTATAGATTTTTTGCTAGAAACGTAAGAAAGGCCACGTGAAGCACTCCATGTGCTAGTTCGGTTTCCATGGGATTCCGTCAATGTTTGTTGAAATTTGCTACCCGGATAAGAAACTAATTTTCTCAATTAATCCTTTAATTGAAATCAAAATATAGTGTACAATAGATCTTAGAACTTGTTTCACAAAAAAATCAAATTAATACTGATCCGTACGTTTGGATCACCACATATTAAAACCAAGAATTCCCAAAATTGTTTATCCGAAACTTCAGCCTATTGTGCTGAACGTACGTACGAAATATTCCCAAAATGTTATGAGACCTCCCACGGCGACGGGCGAGGAGCCCAAGGTCTAATCCAACATACGCGATGACCAATTATTTCGATAATATTGATTTTACTATCAGTATTTTATGCGGACATATAAAACAGACATTTAGGGTAGTTCCTCAACGCAGAGGTTAACCTATCATTCGAAGAAGCAGCACTGATATTTCATATCACAGACCCAAGGGCGCTATTAACATTTACGTTATTTTATGCAACTATTATTCGTTTTCAATTTTATAAAACGTTCTCTTCGAATCTGCAGCTAAAGCAAGTTCTGACTGAAGCCTTCAGGTGCAATGTGTTTCTTTTTGTTGGAATTTAAATACCGAGTCTTAAACCGACGGTATTGCACGGCCAGGAGAACAAAGCTTCACCCGAATGTATTGGTCTCTTATCGAATAGATTCTAGAAGAAATAAGCATACTAAATTTTATCAAGAGACTAAGCTTGTTTAGATGACGTCACTCGTTTAACGTAGAACCTGTACATATTGTCTACTAAAAGAGGGTTTTGCTTTGTATTGCTTAATATCGATCTTTTCCGTTCATCCTGTTAAGAAAATTTCGGTGCCTTTTATTGCTGTCAATTGTACGACACATGATTTGCAAGGCGATGGTTTCGGTCGAAGGATTGAAGTCTGCTTCTTCCGTCAATTTGCGTACCGGTATCCCAATGAAAAGGCGGTAGAAAGCGTCCTGTTTTTTCCCTTCATATATCCGGTAAAACTTAACCTATATATAAGGCAGTGTTTATGCCAATAACATATAATTGACGATGTCTATTGGTGATACTGCATGACCCATTCTAATGTGCTTTAGACACGCTTACCGATTAATCGGTAGATGAAACTGGAACACTCGGTCCAGAAATGTGTAACTCACTTAATTGATAAATATAAGAAATGGTACTACAGAATTAAATTATATAAGGGACAGAGCCATAAAGGTTTTCAGAGTCAAGCTTTATACATCATTGACTTTCAAAAAGGTACCCTGTTTCTCCACTTCTATACTTCTCTTTGATCATCTACGCGTATGCGACCCAAATTCTTGCCGAAGTCGGAGGTAAATATAAAGTATTCTTGAAAAGAAAGTGAGGTAAGGAAAGCAAGTTGAGGTAATCATATCGATAATTTGGGTGTCGACCATCAAATAACCTTGGAACTGCTGTCTACATTGATGCGTATTGCTTGATCGTTGACAGATTTGACAATTTGAGCATACTATTGGGAAGGCAAGTGATCCTTTCTTCTTGTAACTTCAACGATTCAGATGTAAATTCAAACGTATTGAAATTCGTGTTAAGATCTTTATTATCTAGTTAGTGCTGTAGTTGGCAGAGAAGTAACAGCAGCTTTTTTTTTCGGATATTGGAAAAATATCTAGTTCTTAAACGCACCAAAGTTCGCCTCAGCGGAACGGCAAGGTATTTATTTAAATGTTAGATGAGTCTTTAAATTACGCGAAGGCCAGAAGGGACCAAGTTGTTTTTGCGGATCGGATGCGTGCAAGTTCTGTTTCACCCCTGGTCTCGCAGGGTGACTTCTATTTGGTGATGGTATCCGCCTATAAATTGGTATCGTTCAGAACATATTAACTTCGAGCATATTAGAACATGTTCGCTTCGTGTTTCTACCGCTTTTGTTGTCTGCGGCACTTCTTCAACGAAGTGGTCAAAAACGGCTTCTTTTTCATATGTACTGTTCACCGGATTACACCCTGCCACAGTTTTCTAACTTCATTCGGTTTTTTTTTTTAGGTCTTATTGAGTCATTAAAAAAGGCTGTCTAAAGCTTTCTGGCAATAGTAGCTTCAACTTTATCCGCCCTCTTCCATTAGTAAATGTAGAGTGAAATTCTTCGAAGAAGTTGAAAAGCTCTTACTATGTTGTTTTCTTAGAGATTATGGTTAATATTCTCGGTTCGGAAAATTTACCAAAAATTTCGACAAGCTTAGACTCGTGCGGCTAGGATGTTGCCTAGTACCGTGGCACGCTTCCCGCTGTCATGCAGTGTGTTACTATAATCGTTTGCGTTGGTTGCATGGAAATCGTTCAATTTGCAGCGCTCAGATGTCATGTCCGGGAGCCCCACTAACTTGTTTTTAATGGTGTTGCTTGCTTAGACAGGAAGGTTAAGCCCTGATTAGGACCGTGATTGACACTGTATTCAAGCCTGATTCCACTTAACTCTATCTTTCCTCTACAAAAAATATTATTTGCCCGAAACGAAAGAATTGCCAATCAAATATGTATAAAATACGCTTCTATATTTCGTATGCACCATGTTATACACAGATTCATGCACGGTGCGGTGATAACGTGCCGACTACTGCGTGGCATGTGAATGGTCTAGGTTTGAAACTGTACGTAAGCGCAGTTCGTTTCACACATAAGCCAGCTGTCTGAAACAGTGCCTAATGCGTAAAACTTGAACTTTCATTAAGGCTACGTAACTTGAACGGCCATCTCTGAAGTTTCTTACATGATCAGAACACAGCACGCATGAATTTCAATTCATGGGGAAACTCTACTACAGGATTCTGCTAGAAAACTTCTATCGCGCCTGGATTTGGCATTCTCAAAAATAGCAAAGTGCCATGATGTGGATAAATACGCTTTCGTTAAATGCACTAGTTATAAAACTTTTTTTTTAATACAAAATCCTGATAAAAAATGACCTCTTCTCATCTGATTTAAAATCCATTATAGTAATTTGGGTCTCGTTTGATACTGTAACTTGGTTGTTTCTTAAGGATTTCATTGCATTACATGCACATTCACATTTACTATTTCCAGCAGACTTGAGCACTTTTACACTTGTCTAATCACTTTGGATATCAAATTAATTAATTATTAGAAGAAAAAGAAGTCTTAAAACAAAAAATGAGAAGTAGATCCAAAGTCGACCAAAGCCTATTTAATTTCTGCTGGAACCGAAGCGGCATGTGATGAAAGCAAAATGGTAAAGTATCCTTGTGAAGGGATAAAGGAAATGTAATCAAGTTAGTCTGCGAAACTAAGTGTCTTAATCAATAAGGAAAGAGGTCGCAGAATTGCGCGATACTATACCTGTGTATGGTAGAAAAATGAGGTGCCCATCCTTACGTGTCTCGACTATACCGTATACTATGATAAATTGACAATCGTTCTTTACTAGACGACGTTTCGGTCGATGACAATCCTCGCAGTGAGTGACGCTGCGAGGATTGTCATCGACCAAAATCGATCGAGTGTCAAAACAACCCACCGCAATTCATCTGTTCGTCGGTACCAAAGGAGTTCGAGTGCGTGGTGCAGAAACGTGAAGGTTAGATCTCAGAAACAGCCGATTTCGTCGAACGATTGGTCCAATCTTTTCTTTGTTGTCTGTTTGTGTGCTATTCGAAGCAGTAGCAAATATACTAACTGGTCAATCTATCGTTCGGTCAGCCCGTAGGCTTGCTAATAACAACCAATTCAGCATAGGTCTCATATTTGCTGTCGTCGATATATTAATTCGTCGAGAATACTTTATTGCCTCCTCTGTCTGTGCGCATCTTATTCAAGATGCTTTTTTTTTTGTTATACAGGTAGCTTACCTGGTGTGCAGTTTTGCTGCGTTCGCCTGATCTTTTCATCCATTAAAGATACTATTTTTCATTACATTTATTATATTACACCTATTAAAAATCAAGAATACTCATATATATATATATAGGGTGAGATAGGAAGAGAGATTGGCTTCTATAAAATACTGCTTAAACGAAACTAGTGAAGAGTTCGGCCCCGGCAATATCTTACAAACGTTCAACGAAGAATACATATCTGCGAGCTTCCAAAGACCAAATTCGCTCCTTAACAGCGTACGATACGCAGATATCGTATTTAATACATCTCGCTGTTCCGTTCGCGAAGAACGATGTGGGATTAACGGGGTTTATTTGCTTAGTCTTTATAAATAACTTGCTTGAAAAAAAAACAAATAATTTCATTGATACAGAAGCAATAATAAGTGACAAAAATGTTAATGCTATAGAGACAATGCTTGATTTCTCGAGAGTAATAACTTAGTACGTATTTAACAGACAAATAGTTAATTAATAAATGTAGAAAAAAAGTAACTTAGATCTAAATACATCAATTGCAAAAGGCAAATTAGTTGCTATGAAGTTAACACAGCAAAATGTTGGTGCACGTAAAACTCAACACTCAACCTATCAGTAGAAATTAACTTTGGAGGTTTCACATTGATCGAACATGCACGGAACAACTATACAAATAATATCGGTACATTTAGCATTAAGAATCTAAAATTTACTTAAATTATATTTAAGGAAAAATTAAACTTTTTTTATTTTAAAATTGATTTATCATTAGATAATGATATAAAATGCAATTGTTACAACCCAAGCGCACATGTTACTTAATATCATTTTTACTGCTATTAAATATTTGATACAAGAACATAGTACTTGAAATAACATGCACGAAAAGACGTCTGTTTCTCTAAGTCTTTCATGCATGTTATTTCATAACATATGTTTGATTCTATGTTCTAAGCACGTACATATATATGTAAAATAAATACAAACATAGAATCTTTCACCATTAAACGTCCCATGATCAAATACTTCCTTCAGTAAAAATTAGAAATAATTTCACCATCAGGTTATCAGTTGACTAACGCTATTGCTTAACAAGGTAGCAATGATAAAAACGTCAATAAGTTGCCTCTTTTTGAAAAACGCTCTTCGTTTTATTGCCCATATTTAAACCTTAATTTTGAAAACATCATAAAGATTGATATCAATATTTTTACGAAATTTCGACAATAGCTGACGCCTCTTTTGACGTAGAATTAATTAGTTCTCGCTATTATTTCATTGTTAAATAGTGAGACACATAAATAATAAGTTCTGACTTACGTTTTATCTCACTAAAATATCAAAATCCTCGACAGAAATTCCAAGCTGTCCAAAGAATCACATAATAAAAATGAGTGAATTGAAAATAGGCTTCAATTGACGAAAATGTTGTTTTAATCGGTCTAATATGAGGAGCACCCACCTATATATATTTATACCTTGAAGATGCTATTAGCCGGTGCTTTTACAAAAAATAAGTGCATTAATTACTGTAAACCATTTTAGTATGCCATATATCATTATGGTGTTCAGTAAACATAAAGATCGATTCATTTTCTTAGCCAAGTCATGACAAATAGGTTATTTTCACTTCCTTAGCCTGGTATTCATACCAACGTTGTCCGCCGCTCGCTACTGCAATGGAGTCCATGCTAATTATTCTAGTACAAATATTAGCATAATATATATTCCTACCATTGATTGACTGGCTAGCGGGTTCTTACAGTTTCGTTCGACAGTATGTCCCGTTTTGTATAATGTAATTACATGTGAAAATATGTGCAAAAATAAATCTCGACTCTGCCATTAATACGAATGCTGCCCTACTACATAGTGCAGTAACATTCAATGTTCCGTATGAGTCAGCTTTGACCTCCAGTCTTACGAACAGAGCCTATAGAAAGAAATATAGGCTAACGAGAATTTTTTCCTAAGACTATTTTCTACGAATTTTTTAAGAGAGTAATTTTGAAAAATATCTAACATGGTAGAATGGATATACTTGATGTTGCTAAGTGGTAGGCGATTTTGCAACTACTTTTTTTTTTACTACCTATTCGGTAAATTATCGTACCGAAGTATTTTCCAAAAATCGGTTTTTGCCACACCTCAGCAAGAAGATACTGTACAGGGATGCAGTTGGAAAACATTATCATTGTGGGAAAAAAATAGCGCTGACTAAAGATTTATTTTAGGAAATACAAAACGTCACTTTCTAATTTATTTAATAAATAAGCATCAAAAAAATTAAATCCCGTATCATTGGAAGCGCACTCAAATTTCGATGGTTCTTTGCGAAGACGTAGTACAATCGTATCGTAGTATAAAAAAAAATCGAAACGTACTATAAAAACTATCTTTGTAAATACTATTTTTACTAATTATTGCTAACAAGGTTCTCTAACTAGGCAGTCCTAATGATGCACACTTTTATCTCAAAAATTATGATTATGAGCGACTTGTACTCTTCCATAAGCGTGTGTTGCTTATTTCGTTAGTGCACTCGTATGTGATCGTAAGAAAAACATATTGTATAGAAGAGAACTGAGTAGAAATGGTTCACTTTAATAATGAGGTAAATTGTATAAAAGTCGTAATCAAGCTAACACCATTAATGGAATCGATAGTTTACATTTGTTTGAATATTTCAACGTTTCAAGCCTGCAACGTTTAAGTTTGAGTGCTCTGGCCTACAGTCATGACACACCGTAAATATTTGTACTACTAGAAACGACCGGAGTACAATACTCCAGACGATTAAACAAAGATCGTGAATACCTAGTACCGTGAGATAGAGCCACAGCATGTCCCAGCATAATCCTTATCCCTAAAGACGGGTGAAAAGGTTCATATACCTTTAACCATAGAAGTATTATAACCATAAGACCATTTTCATCCGACCGGTTTACAAGAGAGAGTTTACTTAGAGCAATGGTCACATATAGTATTATTATCGTAGACATCACTTATCCTTCGGCATTCTCGAAGAAACAATCTTCTCTTGATTCTCTTGAGGAGTTTTCCCTTGGAATTACTCCCTTATGAACATTTTTATATCGAGAAACCGTCATGCAAACAGTGTATAGCAGCTCAGATGCATATTTACGCTGAGACCAAGACTTAGCCAAGCGAATACTATATAAAAATCCGATTTAGTACCTGTAAAACTTGTCGCAACGAAAATGATTTTCATGTTCCATCCGCATGCTGTATTGCCGGTACGAAATTGACCTTAGATGATAGTACGTTAAAACGTCAATCGGGTCAGAACAAAAAATCATATGAGTTCCGATAAAAGGCAGTTTAGTTGTATTCAATTAAAGTTGCTATTAAAGTTGCAAAGGAAAACAGAACAGCTTACCCATCCTAAACGTCACCCTTACGACCGCTTTATCCTTTTATACCAAAATTGTTACATAATGTACCCTATCCGGGCGTAAATACCTTCTGTTTCGTGCTTGGAGCCGACTGTCTGAAGTAATTGTTAACGACAAAAATACGTAAGACACCAAAAGCATAACGTGTCCCGTTATAGGCTTCAGCTGCACACGATATTGAGAAAGTATTAAATCACATTTAACCTACATAAACTAAGCTTGCAGATGGATAAGGATGTTACTAGTTTAGTAAAATCAGGCTAATGTCCGCCAACCTTAGCCTTAGGGGTGTGTTTAAGGATAAGTGACAATCTAAATCAAAATAGTTCAGCAATCACTTTTGAAAGACACTGATTACTTTTTTCGCAAACAGCGGCTCTTTTAAACTTAGAAAGCGCATTCACCCGCCAAAAAATTTGAGATTTTTCTGCTAACAGCCTGTATAAGCGCTCTTTGGTTAGGATGAATATAAAAAGCTAGGCATACCGGTAACAGTATTACTTCAAAATAATAATACAGAAACATTCTAATCTAAAATAAATGAATTTTAATAATCACACACAATGAATTTATTTTACCTCTTAACGGAAACTTTTCAAAGCGAAGAGACATGTAAATACATAAACTCTTTTCGTCCTCATTCAGATATATCAATCTTAGTTTGATTTCACGGACTATACAAGAGTGAGTTCAACAAACGTTGAAATTAGTTAGGAAAAAAAGTTGAAAAAGGTACGCAAGTCTAATAAAGGTTAGCAAATAAACAGATGTAAAGTCAGTCTTTCCTATATCCTACTTATCTTTCACCTTCGATATAAACATACTCAGTTCCCAACCATTGGAAACCTCCCTTTGCATTTAACCTTTTTTCTTAACTAGAAGCTTAGATATATAAAAGAAAACTCCGCTGTCTGCTTGAGGTTTGTTTGGACGAAAGCTATTAAGACCTTTGAGGGTTTTCATCAATAGCTTCTATACATTCCAAATGCGAACGATTTCACTGGAGAATGCAGGTTATACGCATGGTAAAAGGCTACTAGCTTAACAGATTTTCTCATAATGTTTCTTGGTGTGCATTACGTTAAGCATAGCTTAAAATACCACAATTTAGTTGTGAGATGCGCATTACGCTTACAATTATGCAACAAAGCCATAGAAAATATAACTTAGAGAGTGGTCGTGTAGGTTAATATAGGTTATGTGGTATATAAGGCTGATATTTGAATGTATTTAAGAAGGAAAGCAAAATGTAGTCTTACGTAATTAACTGATCGGTCTCGTAGTTGACTTTGGTAATTAAGTATATAATAAATAAATAACTATATACCCGTTTTATCGTCTTACTTTTGTGGCTCATCAATGGTTGACACAGGAGTATTCTGCAGTCGCTTCAAACACCTTGATACAAGTTCTAAGGGGCAAAACGCTACGATGAATACGATTACACAAAATCATATGTCCACTTGAAAATATTTTCCTCGTGTTAAAAAAAAAAAAAA
>NW_019213989.1:49038-75152 GCF_002532875.2 Varroa jacobsoni | reverse complement strand
ATCTCAAATTCGCTAAAAACAAAGAGAAACAAAGGGTAAATTTTTGTTCATTCGATTCATTTGATTATTACTTCAACCTGTCCCTCTTTTTTTCAAACCTTGTCATCGATATGAATGTACATGTGTGCTGCAATATGCAAAGTTATCGTAGCCTTGATAGCTAGTTACGTCACTAACTTTAACACTAACATTTGCAATCGCAAAATTTATGAAAGCAGCAAGCTCAGCATGCATGCTTATATGCTGAGTAGCGGTGCTAAATAATACTATTTAGGGCGTATGTGATTAATGCTCTTGCTAATGGTGCATTACATTTGGGAAAAGTCAGCTCGATAGAAAAAAATAAGCTCAATTCTCGTCAGGTTATTGCATTATTGGCCTTTTCTTGGCCCGATATTTCTGCACTTCGTGGTTTTTTTATAATTATAACTGTAACCTTTGTTGATAGCAAGTTTCGGTTTCGTCCATCTTCGTAAGATATAGCGAGCTAACTGCTCCTTGACGACAGGCAACAAAAAGAGCATCTATAACTAACCGTTGCTAGAAGCAACAAGCTTTTTTTCTTCACCACTAACATCGACGCACCGTTGTTTCTTCTCTTTTTCGTTCTTTCTATCTGTCGCTGCCTGTTCTTTGTGCTGCGATGCGCGTGGGGCTCTTATCTCTTCATTTCTTCATGATCTGTCTGTTCCATACGGTTGCAGCGCGGATACCAGTGCTCTACGCAACCCTAATGACATGTTCGCCGGCCTACACCTCGCCTACGAAGTTAAAAAACTCATGTGCGGTTTACATTCATTCGGCAACGTCTAACATCTACTGGCTGCTTTTGGCCAAAATATCAATTATTTACATTCTACTATCGTCCTTATATCCAATCAGTACCTTTGTTTCATTTTGATAGAAACAGTTCGCTACCACTAGTTTTATTATTATTACAGGAGTTATCGATTGGAGTATACTACTAAGTAATACTACTATTAAGTACTAGTAATTACTAAGTACTAGTAGTAGGGTACTAAGTAATTGGCTTCTCTCTTGCGTAACATAGAAATTTTATGAAGATGAAGGCTTTTATTGCCACAATAGCAAGCCAATAATATGTCGTAGCATAGTCGGTTTCTAGAGTCTGAATAACAATTCATGTTCTAGAAAGAACAGCTATAAGTTAAGTATAAATCGTTATTTGGATACATACTAAGCCACGGTACAACGCTGTCAATCGTAGCGTTAATGATCTTCGCAACACCTACATTTACCCTGTTCTGTAAAATGGGTTTTCGGTTTTATTCAAACGAAGCATGAAGCTATTTGGGCAGGCTAAGTATACCACCACTCTTACAGTTATGGGCTATTATGATGTTATGTCATAATCCCTTTATCTACTCAAAAATACTCATAACCTAACACGCGATCGAAAACTAGTCCTAGAAAGAAACAATGCCCACAGGTTGTCTCAGGACAAAGGATAATCACTAAGAATTTCAAAAATGAAGTGTAACACACAAGCTGACAGTTGTTCTCCAATTAAGCAAACTCATGCTCATAATTTGATGTGACCCAATTATGGGCCATTAGTACATTATAAGTAAGCTTGAACTGGTGATAATTATGAACATTGGAAATATATAATTATTAAATTGTTAATTGCCGCATTAGGCCAACAAATCGCCCACCGAGCGGGGCGCCATCGAGCGGCAATGAAAAACCCTTCCCGGTCGGACTGTCAGACGATCAAGCGAAAGATTTCGAGAAAACTGAAATGAAGTACGACAGTACAGGCATGTTTCACTGGTGTTCTGCGCGACCGATCGAAGACTGTATACTCGACAGGAATCAGGTCTGTTTGACATTACTTCTTGTAAGTCACGCTTATCACTTAATTAACGCCCTAACACCGATCTAGGGCCGTGTAGATAGAGTACTACAAGACACTAAGGAATCGTGTAAATGTAACGGCTATGTACGAACGCCACCTGACTTTACGGCTCCGTCGGTAAGGTCTAGACAACTTGCGCAGTAGGTCAAACTTCCTGTGTCCAGTGTAATATGCAGAATCGTTTACGAATCAAACATTGCAGCGTTAGAAGCAGGCAGATTCACTAGCGTGACATGGGAAAAAATCTAATTTTGATGCCCATTGTTGAGGTTGGAAAGCTTTTAAAGTGGTCAATCTCAGAAAAATGCAACCCGCGGATGAACGAGATAATGGATAGACTCGACGTACGAGCAGATGTCCCAGGGTTCGTACTCGTCAATGGGTTTCAAATCGAAGGGAGTGCAGTGTTATTGCGAATCGCGCGATCCTAGGCCGAAGCCTTAATCATGTTTTGTCGTTCTAGGAAGGCAAGTGGACATGTAAGCATTTAAAAAAAGTCTACAACGGATGCTCAGACACTTCCATACCGGCACCGGCATATGTCCAAGGACAGGAAGATAGCGGCCCGGCGTGCTTTTAAAGTGTAAAGCGGCCAACGTGTCTGCTCGCATTGTGAAAAATCTGCAATTAGAAAAAGCAAAAGAATTGTCCGAAGTGTCAACGGATATGGTTTTTGCAGAGAGAATGATTTGAGTGCACAGAACAGACAATGAAGAATATATATACCATTAGTTAGGTCGGTTGACTATGATTTGTCTACAGTAGATCTTTCTATAGCTCAGGTACATCCGCGAGTTGCCAGCAGCGCGAGAAGGGCAATACTGTATACCGTTTTCAAAAAGCCAGTTTATTATCTTACTATACGTAGTGAATTCTGATCTATAACCGTGATTATCACGCAGACCGCAGATCTTCTTTAGAGGTGCCTTTCATTTTATCATTCTACGAGTACGGTAGGTTTCCTTTAGAACTTACCCTGCTTGATGACTCTTCGATTCGAGTCGAGAGATTTGTGTGCGTTATAGAAAGTGGGTAGAAGCCCTAAATGGATACATCACAAATACAAACCAACCATAATATTCACGCTGAAAACTCTAATCCCAAATTGTACTCTAGTTTCTATGTTTGCGCTGAGAAAAGTATGGGGTGCAACTAATTTCCAGTTTGCACACAATAAGAAATCATGGTACGACTAATCCCTTCAATTGTACATAGTAAGGCATCTTTGTTACGATTCAAGTAAGTTCCGCATGGGATTAGTTCGAAAGAGCTAACTGCTGCCCGAGTTATAATCAAAAGCAGGCATGTTTTTCGCAAATTAAATTAGGGTATACCGCGGAAAATTGCGTTCAGTGTAATAAGTGTCCTCTCTAAAAATACTTAGCAGAATGTTACTTAAAAAAAAACAATTATTTTTAGAGCGCTGCACGGAATAGTAACAAGTTATGACGAATAGAGCCTTTAAATTAGATATAATATCTTCTGCTTTCAGGAATAGCTAACTATTATTTAAGATATTTACTTGGTAAGGTAGATGACAGTGTAGTTTATTTACTATAAATTTGTAACTGTTTTTGTACTTGAAACTTATCTTGGTGTCACGTAGGTTGCGAGTTGTCCATTTAAAATGCAATGATCACGTTTAGCTTATTCCCGTTACGGTTAGATTTGCATTGAATACTTGTACATATATTATAAGTAAGTGGAATAATAATGGAGGTCTGTCAATTATGGATTTCAGGCGGCAATGACCGTGCTGAATGGACACGTCGTGGTTTGTCTTTTCGCCGACGCCGATTCACCTCTTATAGGTATAAACGAAATGACTTTTATAAATCTTGACATGCTTAGATCAAATGATGCGATAGCGAATAAATCACGGCAATGCCAATTCCTAGTGTTCTTCCCGACCGTCTTGTAGCTTTATGTCGAGTAGCATCAGGGTTAAAGGAAAACGGATGTCTCTAGTAATCGATCTCCATACATTTAAAGCTGTACTGGAATTTTTTGAAAAAACACGTTTAGAACAATTTTTTTTCTAGGCAGGGGAGAAAATAATTTAAAAAGCAATCACATTGAACCGCATACGGTGAAGTGCACTGCAGGCGCAAATACTCTTAGTTTCCCGGCGGATCGTCCGTGCGTTGAGAACTGACATTTAACGTCACCTTAAATAAAAGGTGTATTTGATATGAGAGATCTGAAAAGCAATCACCGACTTTGAAGTTGGACATCCCCATATTAGATACATACTTGCTGGGGAAAAATTCACAGTTCAGAGGCTTTAACATCTCGTCATAGGTGACGCTGTTTTTTTGAACTGTAATAATCCTATTAAAACATTGATGGAGCACAAAACGTTAAAGTTTCTTAGTAGACTAGGTAAGATCGTTGCGCATATAACACAATAAGATATAACCGTTTTTTCTCTCTTATTGCGCTGCTATTTTACTTCGCCAAATAAGGACTAAGGAATCTCGTGATGCCTCTGCGCGCGTCAAACTTTCACTATCATGAACTCAAACATGTGGTTATCGTGGGGAATGTGGACTACCTAAGAAGGTACGTACAAATTTAAAGATGTCCTTTAAACAGCTGAATCCAAGAATTAAAGACACGATTAGCTGATATACCCATGGTTTTAACTGCATACACTGAAGACGAAAAAAAGTTCATCTTTGAAGTTCTTGATAACATAGGTTGAAACTTATTTGTCATCGTAATTGCCAACGTATTTCTCCTAGATCCGCACCAAGTTATGTTTACTCTATACTAGGTTAAAATCATTTGAAAGTAGGCCTTCTGAGCTTATTGCGTTTTGCTGTACGCCATATTGTTCATAGATCCTGCCTTAGAATATTGGCTCATTCGTAGAATATATATAAAAAAGTATAAGCTCGGTACAGAAATATAGGTCGTTTTTTTAATATTTCTTTACCTCTTAATTTTTGTTTATTTCTATGTATCACTGGGAAGTGCTCTCTTTGTTCTGTTAGCATGTTGCAGGTATGTGCATTCCTCAATGAACGAAATTCTAAGTCGAGTTTTGGCTTTAAAGACAAAGAATTGTGGTGAAAAAAAAAAATTTTCGACATCTGCTTTATTTTACATCTGTTAAGCTCACTAGCTTCTGAACAACTCTAATGTATTTGTGCCATATGCATCAAAGGTGTCCGAAAGGATAGGCCGAAAAGCTTGGTTGAGTTTGGAAATGGCCTATTAGACTTGAATGGTGCACCCTACTTCGGCCAGCCCTCCGAGGTTCATGAGCACTTCCGACAGCAAACATGTTAGTTGGCCGATAAGCTGCGAACACCAGACTATTGTTGGCGCCTAGATGTATGAAACTTAATCAGAAATTAGACGCCTGGCTGCGTTATAGACTGGGTGAAATGTACAAGAAGGTACAGGTTCTCATTGACCCCTAACATATTGTCTAGCACCGGGCAACACGCAGTCATCATGACAAACTTTTACACAGAATTGTTACAGCTAATGTCTTCATGCCGATATGAAGTAGAGAAAGAAATAGTTCAGAGAAATACGCTTATGTCCGAGTTAGGCCAAACTGCCATGATTTCTGTCTGGCAAGACTGGAAGTGCTTGGGAAGAACAAGTCGGACTACAGGGATCTGTATATGACCTATCGCATTGATTAAGCTAGGCTATTCAGGCCCGAAAGAAAAGGCAAAGTCATTCTTTTCTATTACAATGACAGGCCGCGCACGGCAAAGATTGTCAAAGCTGCCAGCAAAAGCTTGACTGAGATATTCTTTCACCATATTCTCCTGGGTTCGCGCTTGTGCATTTTTGCTTTTCAGTGGCAAATTAAATTACTCACCGTATATTTGACCACGCTTTGATTAGAGTACTATCAACAAAGTTTCTATTGCACATAGGAGAACTTCGACCGGTTTCCTAACATATATTTGGATAAGTTAGTGGGCCAGAATTACCACATTGTATGCGATTCTTCTTTTTATTGGTATGCACTATAGTCTTTCCTTTTACTTGGTAATTACATTTTGCATAGCAAGGTGAAAAGGTATAACTGTCAATAGTTAATTGTGTATGTTTGCAGGGAGTGGAAAATGTTGCAGAACCTTCCTAAGATCTCGGTGCTGAATGGGTCGCCCTTATCTCGAGCCGACCTACGCGCCGTCAACATCAACCTCTGCGACATGTAGGTTACAAAATTTCATATCTGTAACTTTTATGTAATATGGCCCTAACCGTACCAATACAACCAAAAAGCACTTCTTTCAGCTCATTAAAATATATTTACTTTCGTCAAGTAAACTACAAAGACCATTATGTAATATTTCTTACAAACGTATTTCGTATTAAGAGCTACTTATTTTGTTATTGAAATTGCGGGTTCTTGGTGTTGTACCAAGAAAGACCTTAAAGCCGAAAGAGAAATACGTATATGTGAGTTTCTTAACTATTTTAGAAAGCCGTGTCCTTCAATTTATGTATCCTCCTATTGTATGCCCTAGTTATGTATCAAACAAAAAAACACAGATTTTCAAACCGCACTTTGCTTTCATCTTTTTACACTGAATTGTTACTGGAGTATTGTTG
The DNA here is from genome assembly GCF_002532875.2 of Varroa jacobsoni. Classification (NCBI taxonomy): domain Eukaryota; kingdom Metazoa; phylum Arthropoda; class Arachnida; order Mesostigmata; family Varroidae; genus Varroa; species Varroa jacobsoni. The sequence goes on along the minus strand of NW_019213989.1, from coordinate 68,689 downwards.
GAACACAGAGACATGGGCCTTCTAATGTCATTTCCGCTCACTAAATGCATCCCCTGTAGAATTCTATGTTGATAGTTCAGGCATTTTATCTATGCACTAAAAAAAGGCCGCTTATGAGAGCTATAGCAACATAAATTTTCCGGGATTTTTTTGACACAAAAGATTAAGGGAACTTTTTTGCTATAATTAATTTATAAGCAATATAGGCATTATTAGTTGTGCCTAGCTCACCTATATGCATGCAATGTAGTTACTGAAATATTTGTGTCAAGACACACCAGCCATCAGCATTAGTATATTCGCCCGGAACCGATCACACCTTTTTTTAAAACTTCGCCATTTTCGAAATAATTGCGATGTTTGTGTCATACGACTGTAAACACATGCCAGCTAAACTTCGGTATAACTGCACACAGCAGTAATGTTTCTTCGTTTTTAAATGACACACTTCTTGACCCTTTAAAATTTTTATATTTCTACTGATTAGGTGCGTGATCCTGTCCGCAAAAATCCCCTCTAGCGACGATCCCACGCTGGCCGATAAAGAGGCCATCCTCGCCTCGCTCAACATTAAAGCCATGACTTTCGACGACACTATAGGCGTCCTCAGCAATGCCCTAAACTCCACCAGCCATCATGCCAACAGCCATGCCAACTCAACCAGCAGCAACAGCAGCCATCTTCTAACAACCAGTCATCATCCGACAACCAGTAATCCATCTGCAGCGGCAGCAGTAGCAGCTAATGTAACCAGTCTAACGTCTACTCCGGCCGCGGCTGGATTGGGTCTTAACATGGCGGGCATAACACCCTCCAACCCACTAGCCGCGGCTAACAACCCTCTAACGAGCATGTCCATGGCTACTCACATGTCCGCGGCTACTCACATGTCCATGGCTGGCCACGGACTCGGACACGGGCACGGCAGCTCCCCACTGGGTAGTCCCTCGCTGATGGCGATGCAGCGGCGCGGCTCGGTGTATGGAGCCAACGTACCGCTGATCACCGAATTGGTGAACGACACCAACGTGCAATTTCTTGATCAGGACGACGATGACGACCCTGATACAGAGCTCTATCTGACACAACCATTCGCCTGTGGTACAGCGTTTGCCGTCAGTGTGCTCGACTCTCTAATGTCGACTACGTACTTCAACGCCAATGCGCTCACGCTCATCCGCTCTCTCATAACAGGCGGTGCCACTCCTGAGCTGGAGCTCATACTGGCCGAGGGTGCGGGCCTGCGCGGTGGGTACTCCACCCCTGACTCGCTGTCTAACCGGGACCGCTGCAGGGTGGGCCAGGTTGGTAGTCAACTTTACGTAGTCATTATGTACTGAGTGAGTGCCATAGCAATTTACATTCAGGTGACATCTTTTTGTTAGTAGATTTTCCTAAACCTTTAACTAAACTTTTTACCTAAATAAGTTACTGGTAGTTATCATTAAGCTATTACAGCTGCATCAGAAAAATATATATTTGTACTTCCAGATCTTTCCATTAGCACTACCCGCAATCAAACTTTGGGGTTTCATGGGATCGATTCGAGCGTTTTACGAAAGATCATATTCAGGTTATGTTACAACTGCACGCGCTAATCTTCTGCGGTGTATTCGAGTTGGTAACCTTCATTTTATAATGAAGTTTATTTTTCAAATAAATTGTAAAGATTATGTAAGATATAGACCCGCACATCAGAGCCTGGAGCCGTTGAACTGAAAATCTTGTCATAACATAGCAGTGCATTTTATTTGAGTATCTCCACTCCCCGTCAGTCATCGCGCGATCTTCAAATGCAGCAGGTCAAGGGGCGTTGCAAAAGGCCTTGATCCCCGCAGGCTTTCCTCTCATAGTCGTGGTCAAACCTAAGTACGTCAACTAAATAATGAATTTTTATTCAGCACTATGTGAGCGATATGAGTTACTTCGTGCAAGTCTTTCTGAACCTCATGGCTTCTGTTCTCGTCTTAGTTTTGGGTTGACTTTTGTGACATAGGTTTTAAAAGTCGCAAACTTTTGTTGTTGGTAGAACCTTCGATAGATTATAAAGTCATCAGCATATACAACCATACTTAAAACGGCATGTTGCTCCTGCCAGCGTGAGGGGAAGTCACAAATGAACAGCAAAAAATGCAATGAACCCTAGTCGTCCCTTTAAGTGAATATGATCGTGTGCTTTACACCGTTTCTCTCTGTGACACCATCGGCCAATGTGGTTGAGTTTTTGGGAAAAATGCTTTTCAAAACAGAGATAGTTGCTGCCAACTTCTTAACAAGGTCAAACCTTTGTCGGTACGACGGACCTCGATGCGGGGTCGCATGCTGCTTTTAGATCCACCAGTATTGAATAAAGAGACTGACAAGGATGGTTCGTCTCTATTGCCTCCATAAAATTCTTCCAGACTGTCAGTGTTGAGCTACAGGGTTGGAATCTATGTTTTGCGTCAGGTAATGTGTTGTAGTGCTCCAGACAAAAAGTTGAACGCCGTACGGGCATGTGTGACAAAAATTTGTAGATGCAGGAGGTTCTCGCGGTTCTTCTACATGAGTTTGGGTTGTTTGTATATATATATCTCTGTTTTCTCTAATGACTCCAATCATTGTGCACTGTATCCAAATATCTGGGATAGTACCCTTTCTAACGCAGATGTTGAATAAAATCTGCCCACAAGGCGCTAACGAAAGGTTTCCGCAATGTGCTAGGATAGGACACATTAAAAATATTTTCTACTACTTTAGTTATTAGTTTTTTCTTAGCAAACCTTTGATCTACATCAGATTCTGTGAAAGTGAACTAATCTGGGTCTCGTTTTATTTGGCACTGAGCCTTTTGAGTTTGGATGGAATGCAATGTTGGTAAAACAGCTTGCAAGCTTTGCTGGTACTAGAGGACCCGAATATAACAATTTTTAATCTCAGAATGGATTACGTGGTTACCGATCAAGTTTATCATCGTTCGCACTTCAGTTTTCAATTTCTGGGTAGTTTTACTTGAGTAAATCTGATTTTGCGCATCACCTCTAACGAAGTAACTGATGGGCGTCGTACCACAAGAAGGCAACGATCGGGAAGTCTATTTTTTAAAGTTAGCCAACAAAAGAAGCAATGCTAAGCAAATGTCACGGGACACAAAGGTTTTTTGTCTTGCAATAAAATGACGCCATTCATGTTCTGGCCACCACGTCGTCCAACAGCGCTTTAACGGTAACGTTTAACAAGCTTAAGAAAGTTAACGCTCAGCAAGGACATAACTGATTGTTGTCGTAGAACGGTTCTAAGAATCCAATTCGCTCTAGCATCGTGAACTACTCCATTGTAAAAACATCTTTGATTACAACCATTTATGGCACTTCGTTCGACTTGCCTTGAAGGTTTGCATTTAAAACAAATTCGTAGAATTTAGCATCGTAGAATCAAGAACGTAAATAGAAAGATTATAAACTCTATATACCCGCGATGGGATCCAGGAGTATTCGACAGGTTTGTGCTTCATGGGAGGATTAGAGCGTTTTGCAAACGATAATAATGTAGTGTAATGGTATCCTTATACGCACGTCGCGCCACCGGCTACATCGGTCGTATGCTAAGCGAATATGGCTTCTCTATCGGGAGAAAAAGGCAGAAATTCACAGGGGTTATAAATCTGGTTGGTGGTTCAGTGACAACTCGTCCACCAACGATACTTAGGAACATACTAAGCTGTTCGAGACCATTAAGTAGATATAATTAGCTTGATGTTGAAGACCAGCCGTTTGATCTGTCTATTCCCGATATACAACTGGATGGATTTTTAGGGAATGACTAATTTCAGCCGAACAACGCTGCAGTATATGTCGGGGTTGAAATTAACATTTTATAGAATGACACTGGTTCAATGTAGAGCTACCAGCACTTAATCAGTTAACAGAAGTTGTGCATATTTTATATTCTTTTACATGTAAGTAAAAATTGCCCGTTAGAGAATATCCATGACCACGTCTAAAGCAAAGACTTGAAAAGTAAGGCTTTAAAACACTTAAAGTAAAACGAGGCGCAGCAAGATTCTATGTGCTAGGTATTCGACTTGTCGTTCGGGGGTTTGTCACAAGTACGCTTTTGTGAACTATACTAGAAGAGGTTTAGACGGTACTTCGCCAGTTTATGCGCCTCCAAATTTCGAGGTAATACGATAAATTAGCTTTGAAGGTGTCTCTTGAGGAAGATCGCGGTTAATGGATAGTGACTCTTAATTTTTCAACAATAACAGCGAGTGAGTACCTCTTAAGCTTAATAGTAGGTAGTTTTACACTTGGACTTCATGATGGACTAGTCGAGGCAATGCGTCCGGACGCACTAATCTGCAACAATCCGTAAACATGTTTCTTGTACCATTATAAAGATAACAAAATCTATGCATACCATCCGGTCGGATTCGCAAAGCGGATGCAATTAATAAGTAGCTGCAAATTACGTATGTGATAATGGGCCGATTGTGAGCTAGTTGCCACCTTTGATTGAGCAATTTGTTGTGCATTGCCATTTGAGCAGTCGATCGAGGTACCACAATTTGTAAAGCTGTACGAGCAGCTGTTAGACGCAATAATAATTGTTTCTAACTTTTCCTAACATTCTATTTTTTCTGAGTATTAATTTCTGCTAATAATTTTTACCGACACTGAGATATGAATCAGTGTGGCAGTTTACTTGATAATTTTGGTTACCATAGCAACTTAGCAAGATGGACATTAGGTGTTGTTATATGCCCTCTCGTGGGTGCGCTCAGCACCCACGTCCTGCTTAGCGACATCGCCCTGCGCGAAAAAATATCCCATATAGTACCAAACATGCTCCTCAATAGACTGTGGTACACAGTTTTGAAGGCGCCAGTTTATTTAGAGCCATATTGCGCCAATACACCAAAAATTGTGTGCGATTAACATGATCAAGGATCTGTGTAGTGTATGGCATTCGCTCACTTTTTTTTAGTTCAACATGCTTTTCTGGTGCACGACTCCATGTTAAGTCCTCACTCTTAGCTCTGCATTTGATCTAAGTGCCTTCTGCATTTGGATAGTAATAACTATGTATATAGTTCCATCTGCCAATCGATCCTGTACTTAGTACTCTATAACCAAATATCATAAAAGTTTAAAAAACAGCTATGCTTACAGAAAACACCGACTAGGAGAATCAGATATAGTACTCTTTTCCAAAACACTCCTGTATTGGATTGGATTAGTGGGTCTTACTAAAGTTAATAGCTCACTTTAGGCATGGCGTCTTCGCTTAAAGGTAACATAAAATTTGCCTATAGAATTGGTGGCATTTAGAAGTTCCGAATTCAACCACTGTCTTGCACAGGGGTGAATGGCTTAGTGGGTTTCTCCTTTAATGGGTAAAAAATACAGCTAATACATACATTTTTATGCCCTGATTCCTTCAGTATCCTTAGTCAGATCCGAATCCTATTTTTTGGATTTCTCGTGGTTGCTTATATGTTGACATGTCACCCGTGAAAGCATGCTAGTCCTCTGACACTATCAGCAGTCGCTCAGGAACCTTCTAGGCGTTGACGATTATTCGGTCCGACCCTGCATCCAACGTGTTGTACTCAGTTTTCAAAAGAAATATACCCTTATCAACCCCTCAACTGTTAGAAATTCGCTATATAACCCTTACATTTTTTCTAATATTACAGAGTTTGCTTTTATTGGTAAAAACTGTTTACTTGAAGTTTCGCCAGATCCCATCGCATTTGTAGCGTTCGCTACATGTATGCTAAAGTAAAGTTTCCTCTGTGTCAAGTTTTCTATCTTTTATTATACCGTCATGGGTAGTGATGATTGCCGCTCTTCACGGGGTCGAATGTGCGATTCAGTGGTTTCTCAGCGCTACTTCATCTTTTTGCTAGCATTAGCAATTAGCATGTTTTGCTGAAAACAGGACTCACCATTTTCAAAAGGTTGGACAAAATGAAATTTTTGGAAAAAAATTTAAAATGTATATCTAGACAATCGTGAAATTAATTGACGATGTCGGCAAATCATTAAAAAAAAAATTTTAAAACTGATTTGTTGTGAATACGATTTGAAATCCTTCTTCTGAAACTATTTTATGTTATCGATTAATATTAAGACTTTTTGTTTATTTTTCTAGATTATTATTTTAATTGTTAGTAGAATATATCAACGAAAGCTAAACACAATACACGAAAAACATAAGTTTGAGACTTATCAGCTACATAGATGTAAGAGTTTCTTACGTGGTAACAGTAAAAAACAGTTCGTTTAAAGTGCTGTTATAAGATTGTATCTATGAAAATATCCTAAATAAGGAAAGGGACATTGGTTGCACAGATATATGCAAATTACTATATGGAATCAGATGTTATACTTTTGGTCAATATTAACATCGTCTTCCTTCGTGATCGATGTCACTTCTTTCATTTTTGTCTCGCTTATTGGTATCATAGCACAAAGGAATCAAAGAGTCCGAAAAACTAAATCGATACATAGGCAAGCCGAAACATTGCAAAGGTTGATCACGACGGCATCATTGGTAACAAATATGATGGCATATGTCGATATTTCGAAAGGTGTGTCGACCACATATTTCTTAAAGGGCCAACGATGCGAATGAACAATTCAGTAAGAGCGATTAAATAAGCTAAGCATTAGTCGTGCATAGGCTAAACGCCTGCACAAGGCCTGGAGATCACCAAGAACTAAACCTGAAATTTGCATGTGTGTATTTTTATCGCAGGGCGCAGAAGGATCGTATAAACTGTATGTAGAACACAGGTGCCATCGTCTCTAATGGGTCTATCATACTAAAAAAGTGTAACTATCATCTGGTGATAGCTCGGGATCGGTAATACACCGGCAAGCAAAGATTCAAATAGCAAGTCTTCAATGAGTCGGTCGTTCCGCGTTCTCGAAAAGACCGCGCGTTGGAAAAAAATCATCACGAGTGTAACCCTGTTATTATCAGTTATTACAGAAGATTTCAAGCGCAAGTGCGAGGGCATCCCTTGACAATATCCGAAGCTTTGGCAAAATCCTTCCAAGTTAGAAGGTCATGTGTCGATATGGCTAAGTGAGCTCGAGGTGATCACTGCCTAGGCGAAGTTGACGTTGTGAGGTGGCAGGAAGTAATAACTGTAACTGGTACCAAAAGAGACGAGGGGAGGGACTCACACCCCGTAAGCTTATTCTGCGAATGTCCTGTAGAAATTCCGCGAGTGAATCTAAGCGGCTTTCTAATGACGAAAAGTACACTGCGCGCCGAGGTACGGAAGAAACGAGCAAATATTTTGTGACTGAAAGCTAAGTTTTTCAACGAGAACTGGAACGTAGGGTTCATTACCCAGGAAACATCACAACAGGCGGGCGTAGTAAAGCACACTCTTAGTCCGAAACAAAATGAGTGATTTAAGTCGCCTATATCGCAGTACAGTTCTGCTTGATTTATTCGTATTTTTATTGACATTCTTTTAATGGCGAACAGTGCCGGTGAACACAAACAGAATGACAAACTCTGCTGTAGCAGAGTTGATGAGTTATTTTGCTTAGATACTTCAAACTACAGACTGGACGAGTGCGATAAGACCTTTCGATCTTCGATAATAATAAAAATACTATGATTCCTCAATTGTTTGATTGTTCTAGCGTTCACTAGTGTAGTTTCCTCAACTTCGAAAAGGCAGGCAGACGGCGTGGGCGTTACAAACGTTAAGCTCTTGTGTAAAACATTGTTTCAATGTTAAGAGAGGCTTATGTATGTTTACTTAGAACATTCTAAAATTATTTAAGCAGTATTATTTCGCGACCGGTCACACTTGGCGAATCATTAGTACTCCACTGGGAAACTAGCATGTGATATTTGTCCCACTTTAAGTTACTGAAATACAGAGTTTACTTTGGTTAGTCTGGTCTTTACGTTTAACGGAAAATATCTACCGATACTGTTGGTTAGAAAGAAGGGTTCAGGAAAGTTTTGGTCGTCTCAGTTGGTTTTTATGTACATATTTTTTTCAGATCTCGCTGTACGACGGGCCGCTGGCACAGTTTGGCGAGGGGGGCAAGTACGGAGACCTGTTTGTGGCCTCACTACGCTCATACGGTATGCTGTGCATCGGGCTCTACCGCTTCCGTGATACTTCAGCTAACAATGGAAATGAAGGCGGGGGTGGTGGCGGATCAACTAAACGCTATGTGATAACAAACCCGCCTGCCGAGTTCCAGCTCCTGCCCACCGACATGGTGTTCGTGCTGCTGCAGTTCGACCCCGGGCTCGAATACAAGCCCAACCGGGGAAGTGCGCACGCAACACAGCCCCCAGCGGGCCACGGTCACGGACAACACTCGGGCCATTCGCATGTTATGGACCTGGCCGGGCTCGACGGGCTAAGCGGCGCGTCCACCAATGCCACACTTGTCCAAAGCGGACAGGGCAACCCTATCTCGAACCAAACAAACCTTTGCTGATAGATGCAAGCTATCGTAACAAGTGAATACAAATAATTTTACTGGGGCAATCGAACACCTTGAACTTAACTGAATTCTTCAAACATTTGGTTCTTATATGCAATACTAGAGATATTAAATTTAAGTGTAAGTCCTCTGGCTCAAACTTAGATCGACCAAGCCAGACGTATTATCCTTTGTAGGCTCAAGCGTTCGAAAAAAAGTATGAGGGTAGAAATCAATGTAACAAAAATTTGGCTAGTGGTTGCAGTCCATCAATCGATCGTATCTTCTGGAAGCGTTCATTAGGTAACCATAATGTTGAAATTTTGTGCACCACTTAGGCTTGAATCACCCTGTTCGGCGAGGATCAAATAGCCCAGGGTATGCGACTAGCAAATAAGATTATCAATCTTCGAAAGAAACTAATAGCACGTTTGCGAGCGTTCCTGATAAAAGCTATCGGTAGGGAGCATTTTTAGCAGGTTGGAAGATCTGCCAAGAAGCAGAACACGACCCTAGCAAATACTACTAATCGACTACCTTCATACACTGCAATGGATTTACAATATTATGCAGTCTGCTAAAATTCATACAGGTTTTTTTCAACAGAGAGGCTTAGCGATAGCTAAAACATAATTATTAGCATGCTCAAACAAATGTTAATTCTTCTAAATGGCTACAACATATATATATCTGATGCTTAACGAACGAAGCATTACCAGCACAACAGTAAGTGATGATTGTTCATATCTGCTATTTTTTAATTGAGTTATTGGTTAGTATATAATATGATTGCTTTCTTCCATTAAATTTAGAAGGGTAACCTCAGCTAACTTATCAACCTGACACAAAAGTAAACCAATCTAATTTAAAGGAAACATTCCGGCAACACCATAACCGTCTGTAATACCACCGTTGCAAGAATACAGAATTTGTAAACTTATATAAAGGTAAATAGGGACATAGCATTTTGAGGCAAACATTGATAAAGAGAAGGCAAATTAAACAGAAATAGTATAAATTACTTCCACAACAATATTTAGATAAATCTTATTTATAGAGACACTTTAAACACAAATAATTATATTTACGTTTGAGTACAGCAGTGATAATGCTAATAATAGTTATAGTGACGCCGATTTTTCCAAAAAGGTCGATGAGAAAATAGAAATGCTTTAGTGAGAAATTGAGTAGTTGTCGACAATACTCTAGCTACGCGTTTGTTATCATGTTTTTCTTGATGCGAAGCCCAGTTCCACAAACGATGTCATTATTACAAGCTCATTATAACGATTTTGCGCATTTTGTCCTTACCGAACGTTCAACGAAAGGGCAGTAACGAAAATGTTTATGTTATTATTCATAATTCATACAAACTGAGTCGGTAAGTGTGCTCAACAGCGTAAAAAGTAAAAATATATTCCCACTGTTAATTAATGGCAGAACTAAATCTTCACAATTTTATTACGATTTGTTATAGCAACTAATATAAATGCGCAATAAGATAAATTATCGATTCTATGCTTCTGCTTTTACCAGCGATGATATCGAGGTTGACTGCCAAGAGGACACTTGTTTGTGGGCATGGACATCCCCTGGTATCAATGATGATCAAATGGAACTATAAAAACCTCTTTCTCAAACAATCACTATGACGACACGTAGACTGAAGTCACCGACCACGATTATCTAACGTGCCGGCAGTTTTCTACGACTTTATTCATTTCATTACTACGTAACGAAATATTACCATATATCAGTAAATCACCTACATGGAAATGTCTAAAATTATAATGTTTAACTTAACCAGAGGTGACAAACTCTTCTTCCATTTTCAATTAGCTATAACCTTGTGTTGTAAAATAAGCCAACTTGAACGTTTATGCATGCACAAATACGTCAAAAACGAAAATAGGCATGATTCTCTTGGACCTTTTTGTGGAGAGAGAGAGCGAGAGAGAGAGAGAAGGAAACACAATTTTAAAAGCATACATTATGTAGTATTTATGTTGGATCGATATATTTCCTACAAGGGGTAGAAGTCCATTAGTTTAATGTGGGGAGCAATTACCATCATGACATAGTATCATACAGTCATGGTGATGGTAACAGCAAGACAAGATAGCCTTCGTCGTAGTGCATGATCGTTATTTTACATGGCTCAAACAAACGTATAGGGAAGATTCAACGCAACAACAACAACAACAACAACAACAACAACAACTTGACGGAAGCGGTGCTCGTTATCAAGCTAAAAGATAAAGACTGATGTCTTTTTAGCCAAATATATCGACAGCACAGGATGGCATAGTATAGCCACGACACGTTTAATACCAACAATAGGCAGACGAAGTAGCGTTATGCTAATATGCGCCACTTGACTCCTTACGATAAGCGTGCGAATTAATAACAACATTGTGAGAAAAATCATGACTATTTTATAGAAGACAATAGACCTAATTTATCTCAAACGAGGTGCCTAACCTAAAATTGAAGATCAGTTTTATGCTCGTTTAGCATTATCGCTCGGACGGAGCCAATACGTCGATGTCTCCAAAAAAAAAATAGACGCTTATCTATAATATTTTGGCATGAACAGAGAAAGATTCTTCTCTAGAAAGAGAGATTCTAGAGAAAAAGAGATTGTTTCCATAAAAATATATGTCAGGTTGTTATTACCAATACTCCATACAGATAAAATTGATGAGCAACAATTTACATGTTGTGAAAATTTGTAGGCATCGATGAATGTTAGCTAACGTATAACGAAAGACATATGATGCGTTGGTGATAATATATTTTCATATCGAGTCAAAACGACGGTGTAGTAAGAACGTCTGGTTACGTAAAATCGCTACAAGGTAGCGACTTTGATTTAGTGATCAAACTTAGTATTGCCACATGTATTATCGAATATATAAATATTAATTACTGCTACTCACTTCCTGTACCTAAACTGTGCTGACGGCAAGAAAGATTTCAGGACACTTGGCTCCACCTACAAGAACAATTCAAGAGCGTACAGCGATGACAGGATAAATAAATATGCATATATACATTATGCGTATATCGACAGCCCCTATGAAAGAAGAATTTATTCCGCCTTGGAGGATTTCAGTCAACGGAACTTGTCCCCTGTCAACTAAATAGAAAACAAACTGCAGTAACACTATCGCTGACTGTTTACTACCACCTATTCAACTAATGAACGAAAAATAGAACCTCGAAAAGACGCTGTGCTAAAAGCGTTAGAGCTGATCTCGTTAACAACTCGTAGATCTACGATGTAGTGTGTAAAATTCTAGCCATCGATATGGCCAAGTCAGGAACCAATTTGCGGCCTTTGCTAGGCGAAACTGTCAGGCATAATGAAGCCTCTGGGTTATTGCCGAACCTGTCACTGCTAGATAAAGAACGGTTCTCAAGTACCAGAAAGGTCAATAAATGTACAAATAAAGATCGACTTAGCATACTGACAAAGAAGAAGTATATAGTAAGCCCAACAATACATTTCATGCCGGAAAAAATTTGCCAGTTTTTGAAATACAAAATTTAAAGGGAGTTAAGTCAATCAACACTGTTCATAACTACTCTATATATATGAACTATATGGCATTCGTATCTACAGGCCAACACCAAACACACTTAGTTAACATTCATTGTAGAAGAAATATAAATGAACAAACAATAACGACTCACCCTGCAGCCTGATGAAATAATACCAATACAAGTGAAGCGAAGACAATTAGCTAGTAAGTGAATTTGGGAAATACCTAGGAACGAATCTGTTAGACGTAACTGACTATCGATGGACAGCAGTGTATATTGACCACTGACGAACAAAAAAACTACGTAATACATGTCAAATAGTGCAATGATGGCGCCTAGCCTCCAGTTGATTGTGTTTAAATCCATAGTAATATAAAAAAAAAAAAAAAAATCTTTTATTTACCTATTTATTTAAAAGAGAATTATAAGGTTCTAAACGAGAGTACAATGATACGACAAGCCATTAGACAATTTAAAATTGCGCGGGAAAACAAACGTTTGGTCGAATCAAACAACTAAATAGAATATTGATGAAATGTAAAATCACCATTTATCAATATTTACATTTGTTGAACAACATCAAGCGCTAATGTTTGCAGCCGACTACAGGAGGCGTAAACAATCCAGACCTTGAACGCTAAGATTACCCATCCATCTCATTATTACACACACAAACACCCATACATCGCGTTACATACAATGTCGAAGACAATGTATACACCAACCTCAATGGCCATAGAAAAGCGCCAAATTCTAGTACACATGGTCGGTGTACGACAACGTGGGCGGCCCATATCCACTAATGCGAGTTTGCCAATTTGGGCAGAGGTTTGCCTACGAATTCTAACTGGCCAATCACCAGCCTAATTTCGACGGCTCTATCCGGCACCAGTTCCTGGAAAGAAGTACAATACGAAATAAGTCGACATTACTAACTACAACAGTAACTACTAATAGTACTACATGCTAAGGTACACCACTTTATGCGGCTTATGAATTATCACCAAAAACAGCAACATGAACGATAGATGCTTGACCACGTGCTGTTGAATAAACAGCGCTATAACATGAAATTACGTTCACAGCCGTTTGTGTACCGAGCATTAGACACCAAACTGAGATGTTCACAAGAACAATCATGCATTCCACTGGGCAATGGATTTCAAAATCGAACTTTAAGATCGCTCACTAATATTCCGAAATCAATTTTTCAAGAATATACACGGAGATCAGGACCGAGAAAAGTTTAAAAACAAGGAACAACGCTATAAGCTGACAATCGATCAGCATCATATCTACGAACAAACACAAGCAGGCTGATGATAAAGACGTACTAATTAGCGTCCCCACAATGACCACAGAAGAACTGCGCCTATACGCATAGCACATACGCTATGATGATATTTGAGCATAAGGCTCCTCAGCAGGCCCATGGAATGCTTGTACCAGAAGTTGCGGCACCTTCAAGCAAGAACAATCGCATAGACCACAACAGCCGAAATGCGTCGACACTCCAACACCCCTCCGTACAAATGGCAAGCACATGAGCACTGCAGCAAATTGGTTTTATGTGAGTATATATATACAAAGAAACGCGATACATATATCTATCAAAGCTGCTTAGCTTAATAAATTGGGCAAGTATTAATTATTTGAAGGTAACAATATTAAGATATATCTCCAAAACAAGTAAGAGACAGATCAAAGTAACGGTACGCAGATCTCGTATATTTTCTACAAGCAATTCCAATGCGGAACTATACAAGGCGGAGAAATAAGGGCAGAACCAGCAAATCGCAGGCCAACAACGTGGCGCGCATAATAATTATAATATTCACAGTAAAGAAAATGATGATAATTGCAATCTTAATGATGTCCGTAGGGCGAATTGAAAGACCAGCGCAGATTATAATGCGAGCTACGGTGTCGCCTAATCCATATCATGGCACCGACAGCTACCACAAATACGGTCCTACTTAAATAGATTGGCCACACTTATTGTATGAATCAAATATACTTTTGATGTTTGCTTACCACATTTTCTGTTAGCAAAGGCGATTTATAAATGCAGGGGTTCTGATTGCACGCGCAGATTTGGCGTCACTGAGAGCTACACGCTGAGCAATATCGACTACACCCAGACAACACTATTGGCTAGCATGTAACTTTGCTTAACAGCCATGAAGAACTGACGTTTGTGTAACAGCGCATCCAGCAAAAATGGCACATACGTGTACGCATCAACGAATACGTCGCGTACAGCAGCAGCAGCAGCAGCAGCAGCAAAACGATCTTTCACTACAACATATAGTAGTCACAAACAAGCAGAAGGCGTCCTTCAGAAAAGCTAAAGCTCATCAGATTGCTACTGATGACAGCGATGCGTAACATATATGACCAGTGAATGCTACTCAGAGGTAGGACTTTCCTTTCTGGACCGGCTACGAAAGTTTGACAGATGAAAGGAAATGCCTCGGCCAAAGCAACACCGACCGCTTGCTGCGAAGATAGCCTGCATCTGTTATCAACAATCATAACAGCAATAGCAACCGTAAAGAGACTTTGTCATACTTCACATAATTGATGCTTAAGCCTACAACGGCGAGAACCTCAACGGCAGAAGCTAATCCTGAACGCACGTTTAGCAAAAATACACATTGTCACCTCCAACTCCTTCTGATCAATTATATAGTTCTCTACTATAACAATTTGGTCCTAATTACGTATTTACGGCGATGATTACAAACTCGCTATTAGATCGGCACTGCACAAGCAACAACAATACAAAGACGTCAACTATCATAAGTTAACATACCATTCCCCCATATGCACATCCAGCGTTCCAGAACCGCAAAGATTTCGATACAGAGCCAAATACATGCAACAGAAGCGACGGCAACAACATCGCCCCAACAGGAGAGGCAGGTGGGGACCACGACGATTCCAGCCGTCAGCAAGGCCGACGATGATGATGATGATAAAGGACGAACAGCATCAAGGACATAATAACGGCGAGGACACTATAGCCTGCATCACGTCTCAATGGAACGATCAGCTGTTGCGCTAAAGACTGGACCTGTAAATTTCTCGAACAGAAGCAACATACATTTTGTCTCAAAGCCGGCGACACCGACAACATTTGGAGCAGACGGCAAATCCAATGGTAAACAAAGAGCAACTGGATTACAACAATGACAAACCGAGCCTAAATACATCGAACATAAGGAGTTATGGTCAACAAAAAAGCTGCTAAAGACATTTAAGGTGGGGAAAAATGGCTAATTTCAGTATAGGTAATAACTTTCTGTGTAACACAAGACGAGCTAAGGAGTGTGCTTCACGAAGTCGACGTGAACACAATGACTACTAACACGAAAGCGCGACTCACTGGTCAAGAAGACGGCAAAAATAATACAATAAACGACAACACTAGGGGTCGTGGCGGTGCCCATGAGTATCATGATGGACAGAGATAATTACGGAATTTTTATTGTGTCATATGATGAATAGCGGGTGATCATTCAACATTGGATTCCGAAACGAGCTACTTGTGAATACAGAAATTGCAGAATTATAAACACAGAGCGAACAAGATGGATAAGCCGTCAAAATGTAGCATAGGCCAATAAATTATATACTAAACATAAGATATAAACAACGAAATGATACCATCTGGTTGAGGGTTTTATTAGCGCCACCATTTTCGTCCCTTCAGATATTGTAGCCACGCTTAACAGCAATCATATAGTATAGCAAATATGATAGATAACATTTCTCTACTTACATTGATACTATGTCGTATAATGTGTGCCCCTGACTACCCCTGCATTCTCTATCTTTCTCGTATAATGTACAGAGGTTCGGTGTATATCGATATGGGTAATTAAATATAACAACAATAGTAACCTACTTCAACTAATTTATCACGCACCCATGTATGTCGTGTGCAGACAGAATCGTAATTTCGAAATAAACAGTTTTATTATAAATCGTGACGATATCTAATACAGAATATCCCTGTCCGTGGTCATGTGTTGTGAATATTGACGTTCGTAAACATAATAACCATGATGATGATATAACAACAGCAGCAGCACACATAGAGTCAACAATTGCAGCCGCTTGAATCAACAGAAAATATGCGTCTATCTACAGATTGGAACCAAGACGCTTCTATCGTTTCGTCTTCTGTCAATGACAGATTAATACCCGATCATAACTCGTGTACAACAGTATTACAAAAACAGCAGCAGGATTATTACTATGATACTATTGTCATCGTATACTACGTAATCACACCAATCATAATATTGCGCTATTGTGTGTATACCTGTGAAGCGTTTGCCCATGTCCTCCACGTTTGCCTATCGTTGCCCCAAACCATGACATTAACCGGCAGTCTCTACTTGGAGTGGATGCATTTGTACATTCTGCTCGCCGGTTTTGAGCCTCATCAAATCGAAGCACCTAGGCAGGCAAACAGAGGACTAATAGCTCCACTTTGTCGGTGTTGCACTAATTATTCCTGAATGCCTAGAAATCCTATTGCGCTCCCGCTACTCTCTATTACTAGAATAGCAGACATATGCAATGGGTCAGAAAGTAATTTCCAGAGAGTAAATATTAGTCGGAAAATCACGTGACAGCGATATTATTGCCGTCGGCATTGTAGAAAGGGGCTAAAAGTAAATATCGTTTCATTAGCTTGCAGATATTTGCAATACAAAAATTTAGGAAGAATACGTGCCGGTCAAAATAGTGACTGATGACGTCAGTATGTACACTTTTCGCAGACCCATTGTTTTACTATTATTATTACTTACATTGACCTATCACATGACCCATTAGTTACACAATTCTGTCAGTCTTCAGCGTACAGAGCGATACTAAAGACAAGAAGTATTTTCTCAATACACGCCGTTTGTTGGTCATGGCAACAAGTCCCCCTAAACGCCCTTTCGACCTACTCTAAGCTTCGCTACCTTCGGCCAGCCCCCTTCAAAAGCGAGAGCTGTCTAATGAATAACCTCGCCCACATACACATACACGCATCAATGCACAAATCCAGAGCTAGCCAAAAACACCCATTATCAATAGAATACGAAACATAATTCGTATCAAAACGCATACGTGCAACATACATCAGCCAAAATCAGCTGACTAGATTCTGCGACGTAACTATCAATATCTTTTTGTGCTAAATTTTTTGCTGAAAAGTATCTTCCCGATAACACGCTAGGGCCAGCTGACTTTCAAACTACACCTTCCCGGAGACAAAGGCCTGCAAGCTGAATTGGGCCTGGGATCCACTCTGATTGGCAAACGTATATATAGACAAACGTTAAGTTGGCTAACCTTTGCCATTTGTGTAGTTTAAGTTACGTGTCAGTCAGATAATTCTATCTGACGACAAAGATGAAAACTTCGTAATTTCATAGCAAATTGCCACACCACAGTTGAGACTTGCAACCGTGTTTTGCACAAAACGGTGTAAGAGTGTATATGAATTTCTCAATTGGAAAGCCTCCAGTCAAAAATCGATCATCGTAAACCTTGCCATTCCTATCCTACTAGACGTAATACGCGGCACCATAAATGTATATCAAGCTACGATTTATGGCAGCAAATATGTTTTAGTATGCGCTTCCCTTCAAAACGAATCGTCAGAATTCCGATGAATATGTTAAGGCAAGCAATGCAGAAGTCTTACGAGCTCATTGAAGAAGACACCGCTTCTACAAGTAGATGACTGAAAAAACACAGCAATCACATTTGAGCCAAGGAAGGCATATTGAGTTTTTTTTTTTTTGTTCCTACCGTTGCTGCCGTGCAGAAATTGGACATTTGACAGAAGATCAAACAAACGCTAGACAAGCAACAATTACTATACCAAATACTAACAGTACGTAGCATGGTCATGACGCAAAGCTATGTTTTTACGCAATGCAATCATACGAACAGCAGAAGCAACTGCAGTAGCAAAAGCAAGTACAAAAACACCTCTTATATACGATAATATAATGCTACAAGCTACTACAATCACTCTCAAAGTCTGGCTCGTAACATCAACAATAAAACAGCTGATGAAGCTTCAAACAAGAGATCTTCTTAGTTCAATGGTCGTGAATTTCGACAAGCACATGTAACAACAGCAACGGTAAAGCAGACTAAGCGACAATAAGGAAAAATTGAAACCGTATAATGATTACTTGTGACGATGATCATGCTGGTGGTGGTGATGATAATAATATAAACGAGAAGGAGCGTGTCGTATAATGACGCCCACGGATAACAACAAAAAGAGGACAAAGTACTTAGTCTCTCTTTTCGATGCTTACGCTCGTGTATTTGACGAAAGTAAATGACACTCAGAAGAAGAAGAAGAAGAAGAAAGAAAAACTTCTGCATACCATCATGCATGAAATGTCGACAGTTGCGCGGCATATTATCCAAAACTGCCCGAACAAAGTTGAACTATTTCTGCTCAAAAATCTACTCAGATGTGATTAAACGAAAACGATAACTATTGGTCCGTTCCAGCGCAGCATCAAAAGAGTTCGATATATTATCGTTTTCTTCTACGTTCACGATTAGGCTTGCATTCACTCAATTAATAACTATTTTGCCACTAGGACTTCATCTTCTGTTCCAATTTTACCTTCCTGCGTAGTACAGTACTGCGACCCGATCCGGAGAAGGCCCGGAATATTTTCGAAAAAATTACTTGGGATAATTCCTTACGTCGATGTAATCGCTGCCATTTTTGGCTAATGGCTCTTTAACGTTAAGATAGAAGTAAACGAACCGGCCCGTTACTTTATGCAGTGACTTTCCGCTACTCGAAATGGAAGCAATATGCCCTATGTCGTATTTTGATGCGTAACCGTGCAGTGCGATTGGGTTGCATATAATAGCGCATAATACTACGGCCATTTTTCAGGCAGCAGAAATAAAAATATTTACCTAAATGGCTCTTAATAGTCAGTCAATGCTTTGTTCATTTGTTAGTAGTGAAACAAACAACGCCTTCCATGAACAAGCAGGCGCCAGCGGAATACGTACGAACAAAGCAAAATGGCTTACAATGTTAAAACTAATTTTAGCTTATGAAGAGCCAAATGTGTTAGCATAGCCAGGCCCAAACCCCGTCCTGTATTAACCCCAGTTTTGGCAGGCAAGAGTGGATATATTCGTTCAAAACGCTTCAACGAAGTCCAGATTTATTATTGTACAGTGCTATAAGCAGCTACAGTCAGAGTAGTAAGAACAGTTCCAGCTATTTCATTTCTACAGCGACAAAAATAGCTGAAAAGCTAGTCTGATCTATTGAAAAGTAATGAGGGCCGACAGGCCGGGCAGAAAGCTGTAGATAACGAGCAGGACGAAGACCATCAACAACCTAATACCAAAAGGATCACACGGAGGAACAAGATCAGACGATGATGAGTTGTCACAACATGTGCTGATCCCTGACACATTTATATACATATACGCAAACAAACGTATGTGAGGAAGTACGTAGCACTTTTCTAACAAGCTATTAACAGCAGTAGCGAAAACAACAGTAGCAAGAAGCGCGGTTTTTGTGACAATTTGCTAACGCTAAAGACAATAATATTAACGATAAAACTTATACCTTCAGCAGCGATAACAAC